>NC_057799.1:390218048-390396353 GCF_018294505.1 Triticum aestivum | reverse complement strand
GTTGATGTGGGTATTTCTACCAGGACCGGTGGTGTCCCTTGTTTGGTGCCGGCCATCCGTAATGAACGTCTACCTAAGGACTTCAAGGGCCCTAGGAAGGTGCCTAACTATACAGCGGACTTACAGCCTGCAGCCTGGATTGAGAGTTATGAGATGGCTATGGAATTGCTGGAGGTCAGTGAGGCGGCCATGGCCAAATATTTCACCATGATGTTAGATGGAACTGCCCGCACGTGGTTGAAAGGGTTACCGCCGAACTCCATTGGGTCTTGGGCTGAGCTGAAAGCCCGGTTCATTCAAAACTTCAAAGATACCTGCAGGCAGTCTATGTCAATTGTGGATCTGACTAACTGTAAGCAGCAGGAGGGTGAGTCCACGACCCATTGGGTTCGCCGGGTCAAGGAGATCATACATTCATCAGATAAGATGGATGCCGGCTCTGCAGTCTTAATGTTGGAACAGAACTGTCGCTTTGTGCCCCTTAAGATGAAGCTTGGGCGGCTCAAGCGCGACTGCACCGATATGGGTACCCTAATGGCGGCTCTTGTCAAGTACACCGATTCCGATGGTACCAAGGATCCCCCTTCAGACGATGAAAGGGCAGGGAAGGGAAAGAAGAATGGCAACGGCAAGGGTCCTCAGTTTAACCCGGGGAACCAAGGAGGAGGCAAGCGTAAGGCCGATGGCAGCCTAGAGTTTGTAGCCAACACCAACTCTCAAAGTAACAACCAGCGACGCAAGGGGAGGCCCCCTCCCCGAGGCGGTGGGTCAGGACCTTCTCTGGAGCAGCTGTTGAATGAACCTTGTCCGAGACACGGCTCTAGAGAGAAGCCAGCAACTCATCTGTGGAAGGATTGTGCTATCATGAAGGCTTTTAAAAACTACAATGGTCCGGGTGGCGGCTCAGGTGCCAGCGGCTCAGGCGCCGGCGGTTTTCATGGCCCGGGCGGCGGCTCAAATTCCGGTCCTCAGAACAGTCAAGGAGGCTTTAATCAACAGTCTGGTCAGGGTCATCAACAGCAGCAGGGGGGTTATCAGACCAACCCGAAGCAGCTTAGCGGTGGACAGTATCACGTGTTCACCACTAGTTTGTGCAAACGAGACGAGAAGCTTCACAAGAGGGCTGTTAATGCTGTTGAGCCGGCGGTTCCACGCTACTTGCGGTGGTCTGAGCAGCCTATAGTGTGGAGTAGGGAGGATCACCCTCCCCGGGTGGATAACCCGGGCCATTTGGCCTTAGTGGTGGCTCCTCAGGTGGGAGGCTATAAGTTCACAAAGGTACTCATGGATGGAGGCAGCAGCATCAATATCCTCTATTATGAGACTTTCCGTCGTATGGGGCTAGTCGATAAGAACCTCAGCCAGTCAAACACTATCTTCCATGGTGTGGTACCCGGTAAGTCGGCTTATCCAGTCGGCAAGATTGAACTGGAAGTGGCTTTTGGCGATGAGAACAACTACAGGGTGGAGAATTTGACCTTTGAGGTGGTCAAGATAAGAAGTCCATACCACGCTATATTTGGACGGCTGGCTTACGCCAAGTTCATGGCACGGCCGTGTTATGTGTACTTACAGCTCAAGATGCCGGGTCACAATGGGACCATTACGGTTCACGGCAGCCGGAAAGTGGCTCTGGAGTGTGAGGAAGGTGATGCAGCTTATGCAGAGTCTGTTTGCGCCACAGAGGAGTTGAAATTTTATAAAGACAATGTTGACCCAACAGATATGACCTCTTTGAAAAAGCCAACCACGGAGAATGAACCAGCAATGAAATTTAAATCAGCTGATGAGACTAAACTTGTTGATTTTGTTCCAGGTGACTCATCTCAGCAGTTTAGCATCAGTGCAAATCTGGACCCGAAATAGGAAAGCGCGCTCATCGAGTTCATCCGTGAGAATAGGGACATCTTCGCGTGGAAACCTTCTGACATGCCAGGTGTACCTAGAGAACTCGCTGAGCACACTCTCAATGTTGATCCAAAATTTAAGCCGGTCAGACAGTTCCTTCGACGGTTTAACGAAGAGAGGCGGAAAGCTATTGGTGAAGAAGTGGCCCGGCTCTTGGCGGCCGGGTTCATTGTTGAGGTTTTTCACCCGGAGTGGTTGGCTAACCCGGTGCTCGTACTCAAGAAGAACGGCACCTGGCGGATGTGTGTGGACTACACGGACTTGAACAAGGCGTGTCCGGCTGATCCTTTTGCTCTCCCCCGTATTGATCAAATCATTGATGCTACGGCAGGTTGTGCACGCTCAAGTTTCTTGGATGCCTATTCCGGGTATCATCAGATTAAGATGGCAGTTAAGGACCAGGAGAAGACGGCGTTCATCACTCCCTTTGGAGCCTTCTGCTATGTGTCTATGCCTTTTGGACTCAAGTGTGCCCAGGCGACTTACCAGCGTTGTGTACAGAATTGTCTTCATAAACAGATCGGGCGCAATGTTCACGCTTACGTGGATGATATTGTGGTTAAATCCATCAAGGAGGAAACCTTGATAGATGACTTAAGGGAAACCTTCGATAATCTCCGGGTCTACAAGATGATGCTTAACCCGGCCAAGTGTGTTTTTGGTGTTCCTGCAGGCAAACTATTGGGCTTCTTGGTTTCTGACAGAGGCATTGAGGCTAACCCGGAGAAGATCAAGGCTATCACCTCCCTAGCTAAGCCGGCATGTATAAATGACGTTCAGCGTTTGGCGGGTCGCATCGCTGCTTTAAGCCGGTTTATAAGCCGTTTGGGTGAGAAAGCTATGCCCCTATATCAGTTGATGAAGAAAACTGATAACTTTATCTGGAATGATGCAGCTAATACCGCTTTTGAGGATTTGAAAAAGCAACTGGCAGAGCCCCCCGTCCTTACTGCTCCGGTTGATAAGGAGCCCTTGCTACTATATGTAGCAGCAAATGCACGAGCCGTCAGCGTGGCTATTGTAGTGGAGCGCAAGCAGGCGGGTAAGGAGCATCCGGTTCAGCGGCCGGTTTATTATGTCAGCGAGGTGCTCATTGAGTCCAAGCAGCGGTACCCGCATTGGCAGAAGCTCGTATACGGTGTGTTCATGGCGAGCCGGAAGCTCAAACATTATTTTCAGGGTCATCCCATCACTGTGGTCAGTTCTGCCCCCCTTGGTGATATTATCCAGAACAGAGAGGCTACAGGGAGAATTGCTAAGTGGGCTATAGAATTTGGACCTCATGGCCTCAAATATGTGCCACGCACTGCTGTTAAATCTCATGCTTTGGTGGATTTCATCAATGATTGGACGGAGTCTCAAGTGCCTGAGCAAAAGCCGGATAACACTTATTGGACTATCCACTTCGATGGGTCCAGACAGCTGGAGGGCTCGGGGGCTGGTGTTGTATTGGCTTCCCCTAAAGGTGACAAGTTCCATTATGTGCTACGGTTGATGTTTCCTTGCACTAACAATGCGGCTGAATACGAAGCTTTGCTCCACGGTCTTCGGGAGGCTAAGGAGATGAGCTTAAGCCGGGTAAGGTGCTTTGGGGACTCAGATTTGGTGGCTCAACAAGTATCAGGCACCTGGGATTCTAAGGATCCTCTCATGGCGGCTTATCGTCGCGAGGTTGATGCCGTTGCTGGGCACTTTCAGGGATACCAAGTGGAGCACATTGATCGCAGGAAGAACGAGGCGGCTGATGCTTTAAGCCGGCTAGGCTCTCAGAGAAAGCCGGTGCCGCCTAACACTTTCCTGGATGTCTTGTATAGCCCCTCGGTTAAGTTGCCTACAGAAGAGGACTTGGCTATCCCTGACCCGGAGGCACGACTGGTGGCGGCTCTTCATGTCATACCAGACTGGACAATGCCATATCTGGCTTATATAACCCGGGGAGAGTTGCCTGAGGATGAAACTCTGGCCAGGCAAATAACCCGGCGGGCTAAGTCAATGATTGTCATTGATGGCGAGTTGCATCATCGCAGTGTTTCAGGGGCGTTTCAGCGTTGTATCTCCCCTGAGGAAGGTCAAGAGATCTTGCGTGAGATCCATGAAGGGGATTGTGGCCATCATGCCGGTTCAAAATCTCTTGTGGCCAAGGCTTTCCGTCATGGTTTTTATTGGCTGACGGCTCACGCTGATGCAGAGGATTTGGTCAGTAAATGTGATGGTTGCCAAAGGTTCTCACGACGGGCTCATCTGCCGGCTCAGGAGTTGAGGATGATCCCAATCACTTGGCCCTTTGCGGTCTGGGGGCTTGATATGGTTGGGCCTTTTAAACGGTCCAAGGATAAGAAGACCCACCTCTTGGTGGCCGTTGACAAATTCACGAAGTGGGTGGAGGCTGAGCCAGTTAGCAAGTGCGATGCAGCCACGGCGGTTCAATTTATGAAAAAGGTGATTTTCCGCTTCGGCTTTCCGCACAGCATCATAACTGACAATGGCACCAATTTATCCAAGGGCGCTATGGAAGAATTTTGTCAACGGGAGCATATCCGACTTGATGTTTCCTCAGTGGCTCATCCCCAATCCAATGGTCAAGCTGAGAGAGCTAACCAGGAGATTCTGAAGGGCATCAAACCCCGGCTTTTGGTCCCTTTGCAACGGACGCCGGGTTGTTGGGTGGAGGAGCTGCCCTCCGTCTTATGGAGCATCAACACTACTCCTAACAGGTCTACTGGCTTCACGCCTTTCTTCATGGTTTATGGAGCAGAAGCAGTCCTCCCCAGCGACATCCGTCACGATTCGCCTCGTGTGGCGGCTTATGTTGAGACGGATAATGAACAGGCACGCCACGATGCTCTGGACTTGTTGGACGAACAGTGTGATGTGGCGGCAGCCCGTTCAGCGATTTACCAACAAGACCTGCGCCGTTATCATAGCCGCCGGGTCAAATCCCGGGTCTTCCAGGAAGGCGACCTTGTGCTCCGGCTTATCCAGGATCAAACAGATGCACACAAGTTATCCCCACCTTGGGAAGGGCCCTTTGTGGTCAGTAAGAACTTGCACAACGGGTCATATTACCTCATTGATATTCGGGAACATAAAGATTCGCGTAAATCTGAGGAGGAGACCCGTCGGCCATGGAATATAGCTCAGCTTCGGCCTTACTACACTTGAGCTGCTGGCTCTCGTGGTGTACATATTTATCTCAGACATGTATATACTATGATAAGCAATAAAGCAGGGCATCTGTCCTTTTTTCTCCCCCAATTATGCGTGTGTTATTTCTTACATGCTGATTTAAAGGAGGATCCGGCTTATGATTGTATTTGGGTCTAGCTGTAAGCAGTAAGGTCGCTTGGGGGCTTCCTGTTCAAACATGGGTCGTATTCGAACCAAAGAGAACATAGCTGTCGATACCCACGTGATTGGCAAAGTGCCGAGCTCATTGGGAAATTAACCTTGATCATATTTGAATCACAGTTTAACCCCTCTGAGAGCCGACGCGGGTCGTATTCGAATCAGCGTCGTTAAACAATTTTAAGAATCACTTGGGGGCTTCCTGTTCAAACATGGGTCGTATTCGAACCCAAGAGAACATAGCTGTCGGTACCCTCTTGATTGGCATCGCCACACCCATTGGGGGCTATATGATCGTATCCGAATCTTGGCTTAACCCCTTTCGGGCCGGGTCTCTGGTCGTATTCGAACTGGATGCCCCTAAGTTCTGATTTATCACAAGTTTCCTCTGATTATGACAAAGTGTGCATGGCCGGGTTTCACTTGCCGGCTTAATTTTGGGTTTATCTTGTTAATTGAACATCATGGATGTCATCAAGGCAAGTCCATTAGAGTTAAGGTACCAACCGTGCTGCCCGGGTTATTTAATCCGGAAGTATGCTTACAGACCGTTAAGTGTGTTATCACGGCTATGTTCAGAGTATAACTAAGGACCAGTCTTTTTTCATATTCCGGGTTATCCATCTCAGACACCTGGTTCTCAGGGTGGTAAGCCGCCTTGAGATTTGTGAGTTGCCTTTCTATGCAGATACTTAAAGGCACCTTTAGAGGTTGAGAAGGACAAAGGGATAACTATGACCCGGAGGAACATTAAAAAGATAATTTCAAGGGATTTCAGCATTCATTACGTGCACGATGGCACGGCAGAAATAAATTGTTGCACCTAGTCTATTACAAAATTCCTCAAGTCTCAAGTTTGGAGCGTTGTTTGGTGAACCGCCAGCCGCTTTATGATGCCTGCTGGGTTGAAGTCCCCGGCTCGTCTTCTGCTCCGGTTGATCCCAAGACCTCGAAGGTTGACGATTTCCAGTCGACGCCGCGGAGAGCTTTGAATTGGGCTTCTTCGTCGACTAACCCGGCCGGGTCAATCTCCGGGGCGAAGGTGTGCTGGCGGGCCGGAGGAATCAGATTGAGAGCTTCATAGCGAGGGGTTGGAATCCTCTGATTCTCCGCGTTGTACCCCGGCTGATACTTGGTTAAGTCGGTGTCGTTCCCGATGATGGTGGCCACCGGGCGTACAGCCTTCACACATGCTGCGAAGTCCTTCTGGTCGAAGGCTGAGCCGTCTTCCTTTAGACTCGGGTAACCCAGGGCGATGTCTGCCGGGTCTAGCTCCGGCAGGAAGGCTTTGGCCCGGCTCAGCGCGGCAATTGCTCCGGCTCTTGCGGAGGCTCGGCGTAGCTCCTGGATCCGTTGTGGCAGAATAGCGAGCCGGCGCAGGACTTCGGCCAGATGGGTTGGCACCTCGTTGGATAGGGCCACCACAGCTAAGGCGCGCTGTGACCCGGTGTAGAGTTGTTCTACCAGGGTGTACACGGCCTTTAACTTGGTGACCACGCTCTGGTTGAGGTTGGCACTCCTGGGACCTGTTTAATAAGGGTCAGATAAGCCGGTGACAAGGATGAATCATAACATATACAGACTTGATGAAAGCCGGCGAGGCGACTTACCGAAGATAGCAGCCACCATTTGGGAAACCTGGCGCTTTAGGCCGGAGAGCTCAGCGGTTTTTTCAGTGAGGGCCTTCTCCGCCTGTTCTGCCCGGGTCACCAGTGCGGCTTTCTCCTCAGCCCAGGCCTTCCGTTCAGCATCGAATTCGGTCTTCAGCTTCTCTTGAGCGGCGATGCTGGAGACAAACTTGGCGTTTGCCTTCCGGGTCTCCATCTCTTGTGTCTTTAGCCGGCTCTTGAGATCCGCAAGGTCCGACTCAAATTTCTTGCCAACAGCCTGCATATATTTCCGGGTTATTAACAGTCATTCTATAAGTCCCAAGCGCTTTCCAAGCAAAGACACTTGGCACTTGGGGGCTAATGCATATTGAACGTATCTATCTACGTATTGTCGGCTTAGTTTAATAAACCGGACCTAAGTCTACAACATATTCAAGTATAAGTTGTCGACTTGGGGGCTAGCATGACAAGAGTCACTATGCAGAAAGTAAGAAGACAACAGAAGGATACCTCAGATTTTTGTTGGATCCGGTTGACCATGGCGATCTCGGCGTCCCGGCTCTTGTGAACTTGGCTGATGTAGCCTGAGACGAGCTCTCCAATGCTTAAGTCGGAGTAGCTGGAGAGATCCAGATTCACCCGGTGGGGTTGCAGCAACTCCCCCTTCGCGGAGCATTTGGCCAGCACGGTCGGCCTCCCCGGCTCAACATACTCCGTCCGGGTAATTACCACGTCCGGGTCGTTAGCTGGTGGGGCTGAGCCGGAGGCCTCCGGGTTAACCGACACTTCGGTCGTTGTCTTGGTGGTCGGGGCAGGGGCTTCAGGCGCCGTGTCCATGGGAATGGTGGCTTCGGGGGCGGAGGCAGCTGGCGGCTCTTGAGCCGTCGCCTCCGGCTCAGGCAAGTCTGGCACTCCGGCTGACCTGGTCTTCTTTGCTCTTTTGGTGAGCTTTGCCTGGGCACTGAAAAGGCAGAAATGTTAGGCATACAAAGAGTAAATACAGACAGATAGTGTAAGGAGATTGTTATTACTCGGGTGCAGTCTTGAAGGCCGGCAGACTTGACTGCATGGAGTCACCCGAAGAGGGGGAGGTCTCCTGATAACTGGAGTCAGAAGAGTTGAGTGGCTGACGGATGACACCCGCCAACGGATGAAAATGATACAGGTGAGAAAAAACCTCAGTGCGACGCTTTCTTGTTGCGTCGGGTAACCCGGCGGAGAGGTCGGTGTCCTTGCGGGCCCGGGTGTGACGCCGGCTTTCGTGAACCTGCTGCTTCAAAAGAAATTGAGGGTCTTGATGAGCTAATGGATGAGAAAAGCTTACTTTCCGGGTTACTCTTCGGACTTTCAGCTGTGGCAAAGGCTCCGAGTCGGAGGAAAGTGATGTTACCTCTTCAATCACCGGGTTACTGGCGCCGGTGTCATCCTGTCAATAAGCAAAATGTTGATAAGACGGACAGCAGCACACAACAAATATGGCAAGAGTTTAAAGGTTTAAGGGTTACCTCTGACTCGGAGCTGTCGCTTAATTGCAGCAGCTCCGAAGCAGTGGGTCTGCTTCCCTTTCTGCGAGGGGCGGCTTTCTTGGCGGCTTTCTTCGCCTTCCTGGCCTTCTTGGCCGCCTCATGGTCATACTTGACCCGCCAGAATTTATCATCAGCCTGAGAAATACAGTAATGAATTCTTAAAATGGTTCAGAGCAAGGTGACATGTGAAAGAAGTTGAAAGGTTAAAGTCAGCGGCTTACCGCAGGGGCTGGATTGGTCTTGCAGAACGGGGCTAGCCCGGTCCTTCCACAGTCTGCCAGGCTCTCGTTTAACAAAGCCTTGGTCTCTTCTTCAGCAACGTCTTCTGGAAGATCATTGCGACTGTGCCTCTGCGGGTCATCCTTTCGCCCGGTGTACTCACACATTAAGCCGGGGCGGCGGCTCAATGGGATCACCCGCCATGAGATCCAGACCCGGACCAAGTCTATTCCGTTCAGACCGTTGCCTAGCAGGGCCTTGATCTTATTGATCGTTGGAAGAAGAGGCTGGCGTTACGCGGCAGTCGGTTTGTCGGATAGCGGATGAGTCGGCTCTAGGCGTGTTGGGCGAAAGCCGGGCAGCGGGTTCTCATCAGCCGGGGATGTATCTTGGCAGTAGAACCAAGTCATATTCCAGTCCTTAGGGTGGCTTGGCGGCTCTGCATAAGGGAATAGACAGTCCCTACGTCGTTGGATGGAAATGCCGCCTAATTCCAGACTTGGCCCGTTTGCACACTCGTTTTGGCGGTTTAAGTAGAACAGTTCTCTGAAAAGCAGCAAACTGGGCTCCTCTCCAAGGTACACTTCACAAAAGACTTGGAAGTTGCAGATGTTGGATACGGAGTTGGGTCCTATATCCTGAGGCCGAAGGTCAAAGAAGTTGAGCACATCCCGGAAGAATTTTGAGCCGGGCGGTGCGAAGCCCCGGCTCATGTGGTCCGCAAAGATCACTACCTCCCCGTCCCTCGGCTGTGGTCTTTCTTCTGACAGATCAGGGGCACGGTAGGACATCACTTCCTTCTTGGGCAGATACCCGGACTTAACAAAGTTGGCCAGGGTCTCGTCAGTGACGTTGGATTTCATCCAGTTGCAAGTGATGGGAGCCTTGGGAGGCATGGTGAAGGTTGGTGGTCTATGATAAAGAAAAAAAGTGTCCGGGTTAATTGTAAGCCGGAGATTATCATTCAAACTACAATGGCGGCTTATGAAGGGGACTAATGATACATATTCAGATACGGTGGGTTATCTAAGCCGTAGGGGCATTCAGAATAAGTCGGTCATCTACGGCTCACCGTAGTTAAGCCGGAGGATCCTACAGGGCATGGTTCTCTTTAAACCGGAAAGTTCTACGGCGCGTGTTTTCTTTAAGTCGGAAATATAAGCCGCCAAGATTCAAGGGCTGCAGTTTTTTACTAAGTGTGGTAAAACAGATTTCACATATTGCAGTAACTTTTTTGGATCAAAATGGTCGGGTGAAATGAAAAATTTCTAGACCTAAAAAACAGAGGCAGGAGAAGTTCTTGAGGTGGAACATGGTTCTTATGCAGTAAAAAGAGAGTTTTTTGCAGGTGAAATGGATCTCAAACATCTACCGCACTGACTCTATGTGAGGTTAAAGATCGACCGAGCGCGGTGACTACAAGAACTACTGAAGTTTGCGGCAATGGTGATGAACGCGAAGAACACAAGATGAACCCTACAGCAGATCTATCTGACAGGGCAAAGGAGACTCACCGGAGTTGGAAAGGGCGGAGGTCGCTGCCGTGAATCTGGTCCGGATCAGGGTGATGCAGCGGCCGGGTTGATGAAGACCAGGGGCGCGACGGCGGCGGCAGTGGCGGAGTTCAGGCGGAGGAGCGACGGCGCGAGGAGGAAGAAGGAGAGCGTGAGAAGAGAAGTGTTGGGCCGGCCTATTTATAAGGCAGGGTCATAAGTGGGCGCGAGATTCAAGGAGACCACGGCGTGGTTATCTCCCCCTTACGACGCCTCGATTTTCGGGAGGACAGTAAAAGCAAAGATCCGTTGCGGATCTGGCGGAGTAAAAAACGGACTTAATTGAGGATGACGTCACGGCGGATTATCCGGAGTCCAGAGGATGACGTCACTCCGGGTTATGGCCTTCACATGAGTGGTGAGCCGGAGATTTTCTCTGTCGGCAGAATTGAAGATTGACCTGAGCCGGCTCAAGTCAATCTGGGGCCTAATGTTGAGGATATAGACCTTAGAGTCACCCGCCAGGAGGGGCCGGGTTACTCTTCGGATGATCATTGCCGGAAGCCCGGAGATAAGTTTCAAGATGATGGGCCAAGAGATGGGCTGAGACCCGGATATGGCTTAAAGCCCGTAGTTACAATCATTGTTATAGTAGACTTGTAGTGTAAGGCAAGTATTGTTTAGAGTCCGAGCCGGACGCTCTTATGAGCCGGCCGGGACTCTAAGGGCTGCTGGGCGTCAGCCTCCCTATATAAAGGGAGGACCCGGCAGCGGTTTAAGGGCGACAACAATCTGATCGAGAGCCGGGCATAGCTGTTTAGCTCCCTAGCGATCGTAACCCTAATCAATAACACCTCAACTGGACGTAGGCTTTTACCTTCATAGTAAGGGGCCGAACCAGGATAAATCCTCGTATTCCTTGTCCCGCATAACCCCTTCAAGCTTCCTAGTTGCGATGGCTCCACGACTAAGTCCTAGCTCGAGGACATCTGCCGTGACAATTCCACGACACGTTCCGTTGCCTCCCGATGAACACGACGCATTCCGTTGCCTCCCCATGAACACGAAGACAACGCAGTTTCTCCGTTCCGACCCAGCCATGTACACGAGCCCTAGCCATACGTATGCGCGAGTAGGCGTTCGAGACCCCGCCCGTATGTACGTATGTGGTCGTATTTTCTTTCTTGCACACTGGCCGTTGTACGTACGTGTACATGCTACATGCGCGCCTCTACTATGACATGTCCGCGCTCTACATCGACCAGTATGTATGTACACGTTCGCGACCAGAATGACAACGCTACGTACGCTTCGACCAGGTGGGTCCCGACTGTCAGGCACTTCATTGCGTGCGAAGATATAGCTGGTGGGTCCCAACAGTCAGGGGGCGAATCGTTTTTTTTGCCCGGACGCACTTCCTTGCGTGCGAACATGTAGCTCGTGGGTCCCAACAGTCAGGAGGGAAATGTTTTTTTCATGAAATACGGTGGCCCGTCCGGTGGGTCCCCGCTGTCACGTGCAGGAATAATTATTTTGCGCGTAATAAGGAGGCACTTCCTTGCGGCTGCCATGGACCCAACTGTCAGCCTCTCCACGTACAGTACTCTTCGGATGGAAGTCGGTCGTTGACCACATTGACCACGCCGCGCCGAGAGCACCAAGGCGGTGGACGACGGCGAGGCCTAGGAAGGGGACGACGCGGAGCCAGGGAAGACGCGGCAGTGGATGCCCACGCGTAGAGGAGTATGAGGGTTCACTGGTTCGCGGCGGTGTGAGGCTGCCGTCGCCCAGAATAACAGGGGGTGTGGGTGAGTAGAGGGATGGCCTGGCCAGCGGTGGGAGTAGTAGGGGGCGGTGAGGCCTCCGGCGCATCGCAGCCGGCCACGGGAAGCAGGAGCATGAGGCACGACTGGCGCTGGTTTGGGCGGCTGGAGCAAGAAGACCAGAGGTTGAAGAAGCACTACTGCCGTTGGATGCACATCGTACGGTAACTAGAGATAGAATCGTTCATATTGACTAAGTTGATAAAGCCCTCCGTCCCCGTCAACTTGGTAGGCCCACAAGTCAGCCTCCCACTATGCTGGGTTCCAGCTGGTAGGGGGGGTATTCATTTTTTTGCGTAATAAGGAGGCACTTCCTTGCGTGCGAAGATATAGCTGGTGGGTCCGAGCTGTCAGCGGCGGTAACATTTTTTTCGCGAAATACAGAGGCCCTTCCGGTGGGTCCCAGATGTCAGGTGGAGGAATCATTATTTTGCGCGTAGGAGGCATTTCCTTGCGTGCGGCTGTGGACCCAGCTGTCAGCCTCTCCACGTACAGTCCACTTCAGATGCATGTCAGTCGTTGACCAGGCCACACCGAGAGCACCAGGGCGGTGGATGACGGCGAGGCCTAGGAAGGGAACGACACGGAGCCAGGGAAGACTCGGCAGTTGTTTCCCACGCGGAGGGGAGTATGACTGTATGAGGGTTTACTAGTTCGTCTGCCGTCGTCGGAGAATAACAGCAGGTGTGGGAGAGTAGAGGGATGGCTAGGCCAGCGATGGGAGTACAGTGGGGCGGTGAGGCCTGCGCGGCAGCACAGCCGGCCGCGGGAAGGAGGGAGTAGGCAGTCCCGCCAACGCTTGTTTGAGCGGCTGGAGCAGGAAGAGCAGAGATTGAAGAAGCACGACGGCCGTTGGATGGAAATCCAACAGTCACTGCTTGTGCGTCAACCTTTTTTAGGAAAGCCTCAAATCTATGGAAAACAGCATACAACCCATCTGCCATTATTTCTAATAATTTACAGCCCATTTGCTAATTCTTAAGGTTTTTTTGGAGCCCATATTCTTTTTGTTAGCATTACAGCCCATATTGTGGCCACGGTTAAAAAATTATACGAAATTTTGCATATTTCGATGCGGTCCGAACTGTTTTTAATCCCAAAATTTCGAGTCACATTCAAACTGATTTTAAAAATAAATGCATATCAATATAAAATCCAACAAATTGTCCACGCATAAAAATCAATGCAATTTAAAATCTTGAAATAAAAAAAAGAAATTTGAAACTAATTGCCAGTTTGATGTGTTTTAAAAATGTACAGCCCATTTCTCATTACTGATAGGCCATTTTCTCGGCCAGTCGAATGAAGCTCTCCTCGTCTTGAAAGATTTGCAGCCCAACAGGCCTGACAAAGTGACTTACTTGGCAAATCACAAAAAAACTGGGCTGTGGCCGTGGACCCAGCTGCGGCCGTGGACCCAGCTGTCAGCCTCTCCACGTACAGTACTCTTCCGATGGAAGTCGGTCGTTGACCACATTGACCACGCCGCACCGAGAGCACCAAGGCGGTGGACGACGGCGAGGCCTAGGAAGGGGACGACATGGAGCCGGGGAAGACGCGGCAGTGGATGCCCACGTGGAGAGGAGTACGAGGGTTCACTGGTTCGGCTACGGTGTGAAGCTGCCGTCGCCACAGAATAACAGGGGGTGTGGGTGAGTAGAGGGATGCCCTGGCCAGCGGTGGAGTAGTAGGGGGCGGTGAGGCCTCCGTGGCATCACAGCCGGCCACGAGAGGCAGGAGCACACGGCACGACCGGTGCTGGTTTGGGCGGCTGGAGCAAGAAGACCAGAGGTTGAAGAAGCACTACTGCCGTTGGATGAACATCGTACGGTAACTGGAGCTAGAATCGTTCATATTGACTAAGTTGACAAAGCCCTCCATCCCCGTCAACTTGGTAGGCCCACAAGTCAGCCTCCCACTATGTTGGGTTCTAGCTGGCAGGGGGAGTATTCATTTTTTTGTGCGTAATAAGGAGGCACTTCCTTGCGTGCGAAGATAGCTGGTGGGTCCGACCTGTCAGCGGGGGGCACTTTTTTTCACAAAATACAGAGGCCCTTCCAGTGGGTCCCAGATGTCAGGTGGAGGAATCAAAGATTTGAGAAGGCGTACAGAACAAGCTAGTGTACCAGTAAAGAGACGTTGCTGAGTTTTAGAAAAAAGAGAGACATGCTCCTGTAGCTGGTTCGAATCCAAACCTAGACTATGACTATATGGTGCTATGCTACTCTGCAAGTAATGAAACTGACATATCCAACGTTCGCTTCTCCTCTTCTCTACTTACTCTGCCTAGCATCAGAAGCTCTGGCCGCAGCAACCATGTCCGCTGGCTGCTCGTCCACCTGCTCTTCAGCAGGCAACAACCAAATATGCGCCAAGTCGCCACCCGCACCATCGCATGTGGGTCTCATCACACCCCCGCCGGCACGCGCACCGCAGCCGGTTGCTCATCGCAACCCGCTGCCGTTGGTGTGGTGCCACTGCTGCAAATCACGCAGAGTCATCCGTCGCGTCTCAACCACAATCCTCAACCCTGGCCGAGTCTTCTACAAATGCCCGAATCATGGGGTAATAATATGTTTAAGTGTTGTTCTGCTGCTTTCGGTTGTTGATTTTTTTAATAGTTTGGTTGCTGATCTTCCAATTTTATTCGTGCAGAAAAGGGAAGATTCGTGTGATTTGTATTTCTGGGAAGTTGCTGATGTGGGGGAGTGCAACAATGCTGATTATTTGGTTAGCAGAGGAATCCCAATACCAGCAGGTTGGGGTGTTGGACAAGTAACTGAAGGAACGGCAGAAGAGGAAGATGCATAGCAGAAGGTTAAAGATGCAGTTCCTCTGATCATGGCCAAGCAACAGCTGCTGAACAGCCTTGACAGAAATGAGGAGATGAAAGAGCTTGTGAAGATAATGGGTAAAATCAATGTGCTCTGTAAGATGATTGTCTCTTTATTTGCAGTGTATGTAGCACTCGTGATGTATTCAGTGGCTATGACATGAGCACTTTGCTGAAACTAGTAATGAAGGAAACCTGTGTAGCAGGCTGGGCGTAGTGTTCTGAACATCTAATGATTTCTATTAACAGAAATCAAGGGGTATCCCCTTTTGCTCATAAATAAATAAATAGCAGAGGCCCTTTTGGTAATAAATAAATAAATTAGCAGAGGCCCTGTCGGGTCAGCTTTGTTCTCATTCGAAGACGTCGAGCAAATTGCAGTCCAACAGCACACTATGTCATCAAATTCAAGTTTCACAGCCAAATATGAGTACAACTAAACAACAATGTCATCATGTTTTAGTCGTCATACAATCACCAAACACAAATCAGCATACATAACAAGTGATGTTCTCACAGGAAAATACTAAACAACATGTTCATCAGGTTTCAGTTGTCATAGCAAACACAATTTCACATAGTAGATAAAAAACGTCTTCTGACAGGCAAATACGACAAAAGCAATGTAATCATCATCCGCAGCAGCAGCGTCAACATCTTCGCCATGTGTACCAGTTTGAATCGTAATTCCCCATGGTGTCATCTTCTTCTTCATCCTCAACGTCCTCGAACGTTGGCTTCTTCTTGATCAACTCTTGTATGTCCACAGCACGACAGGCAATCTTTTCGCCGGCGTCATTGACGTGATGGTTCTCAAAGATATTAGGAACATCTGTGTTATCTTGTACATCAGGAGCAGTGTAAGCATCATCTTGTTGTGCAACTTCATTAAACGAATTCCTCTGCTCAAACCTTTGCAATACTCTCCAGTCATCGCTACGTGCAAATGTGTCTTCCAAGAAAAATATCTGTGTTGCTTGATTTGCCAAAATAAAAGGCTCGTTGGTCTGGTACGCCACCTTGACATTGATGGATTTGAAATAATCATCAGCTCTGGGTTTTGCGATCCTGGAAAACAGGTTATACCAACGACAGCACAACAGAACCACACACCGATGATCCTCGAAACTGGAGATATACTGCAACTGAACAATGTCTGTTATGTTAGCATACATTTCAGTTGTCTCTTTGTCATACATATCCGTGCTCATGATGGCACTGTTTTGTGTCTTCCTGCCTTTGTCTCGTGCAAGGGTGTTGTAGCGCACATCTCCAACAACGCAAGATTCATAATGCCTTACCCGAGTATCAGGACCCATTGCTAGTGAGTAAAGGGCATCATCAACTGCCTGCCCATCCTCCCGCATCTTCTTAACCTATGGTTAGAAAATAGACAAGCTGATCATCTTATGTACTCAATATATTAAAAAACTGACAGTGCAATTCAAAAGCTTACATGGCTCTTGAACCATTTCGCAAATCCTGCCATAACCAGTTTGTCAATGTTTCTTGGATTTTGTGGCAGTAACTCCTTTTTGTAGATGATGCACAACATAGTGATCGCGTCAAACATCTAAATATATAAGAATGTGTTGCAAGTTTAGTAGATTACGATGTATAAGTTGCAGTACTTAGCACTTACTTGATATAAGGTAGTATCTCAGGACAGTTATTCAACACATACCAAACCATTTTGTCCAAATCTTTAGGTTTGTCCTCTTGTCGACTCTTCCCTATAACTCGAACAGAATAATCGAAAACATTAAGCCCGGGATTGTCTTCATCCACCTCTTTGCTAAGCTGATCAGCTATTTCAATGTATTTTGAGCAGAATGTCAACGCTTTTGTAGCAATGTAGGCCTCTGCAATGGAACCCTTGGGTCTAGCTTTGTTCCTAACATAGCCCTTGAAAGTGCCTAGCCGCCTTTCAACAGGGTACATCCAGCCATACTGTACTGGACCTCTAAGTAGTGCCTCATCAGGTAGATGAACAGCCAAATGCACCATCACATCAAAGAAGGCTGGAGGATATATCTTCTCAAGGTCGCATAGGATAGTTGGTATCTTGTCTCTAAGACGCTCCAAAGCATCTATCCTGATATTTCTACTACAGAGTTCCCTGAAGAATTGTCCCAACTCTGCAACTGCTCTGTATAAGTCAGGGCGGCCCAATCCTCTAAGGATAACAGGTAAAACCCTTTGAAGTAGGACGTGGCAGTCATGAGTTTTCAACCCTTGTACCTTGTTTCCATCTACACCGACTCTCCTTTCAGGGTTGGAAGCAAATCCATGTGGGAATCTCACATGTGACAGGACCTCGCAGAATTCTTTTCTTTTTACCTTGTCCAAGACGTACACAGCTGGTGCCATATCCCGTGGTTTACCTTCATCTTGCACCTGCAAATCCTGTCTGATACCCAGGTGTGTCAAATCAATCCTAGATTTTAAGGTATCTTTCGTCTTGCCTTCAATATTAAGAAGTGTGCCGATAATGCTGTCACATATATTTTTCTCGATGTGCATCGAATCAAGATTATGCGCAGATCGAAATCTTTCCAATACTCCAAGTCCCACAAAGTGGACCTGCGGGTAAACAATAATCTCTCTTCTGCCCTGTCACGCTTCCTTTTCCCGCTACCATTATCAGGATGGTTTCCTGGTGTAATATGCCTGACCTTCTCTAATTCCACTTGCAACTCATCGGTGGTGAGCCTCTTTGGCGCATCACGGTTTTCATGCTTTGCATTGAACACATGTCTTTGGTATTTTCTAGGATGCGGCTTGTCCTTGGCAAGGAAACGACGGTGTCCAATGTAACAAATCTTGCTAAGTATTGCATATGACAGCGGATTCCTGTCACAGCGAACACATGCATTGTAACCATGTGTCGTTCACCCTGACATAGTGCCCAAAGCCGGATAATCATGGATGCACCAAATTATAACAGCACACAGAAAGAAATCAGCTGGTGGGCTGCTATATAGGTCTCGAGTGAGAACACCCCTCCATAGCTTTTGAAGTTCCTCCACAAGAGGCTCCATGAACAAATCAAAATCCTTTCCAGGACTTTTTGGACCTAGGATGAGCAAGACCATCATGTAGTTTGATTCTTTGGTGCGGACATTTGGAGGCATGTTGTAAGGGATAACAAGCACTGGCCACATGCTATATGTGGCGCTCTGGTGGCCAAATGGGTTAAATCCATCTGAAGCTAAGCCAAGTCTAATGTTTCTCGGGTCAGCAGCAAACTTTTTGTGTTTCTGATTGAAGCTTTTCCACTCACTACCATGTGATGGATGGCTCATTACACTCTGATCTCTGTACTCCTGGTTCCTAGAATGCCACAGTACATCCTCTCTTGTTTCAACATCATGAAACAACCTCTGCAATCTTGGTGTAATTGGAAAATGTCTCAGAACATTATGAGGAATCCTCTTCATAGCATCGCCATCTTTCCATCTTGATGATTTGCATTTCGGGCATTCACTTAAGTTGGCATAATCCTTCCGGAACAGAACACAATTATTGTTACAAACATGGATAATATCATATCCAATTCCAACTGCATGAAGGAAATTCTTCATTTTACTGTAGGTGTGTGGTAGCTCACACGCATCTGGGAAAGCTTTGCGGAAAGCAGCCAACATCGCATCGAATGATTTGTTGGTCATCCGCTCAGATGTCTTCACCTGAAGAAAGGTGACCATAGCTGAGAATACTCACAGCTTATTTCCTGGGGTGACAGCCACGTTGCATTGTTCCAACATGCGGGCTGCTACCTCTTGAGCACTGCGTTGGTTTTCCCTTGAAGAGGAAAGGGTGATGCAGTAAAGTAGCGTAAGTATTTCCCTCAGTTTTTGAGAACCAAGGTATCAATCCAGTAGGAGGCGACGCTCAAGTCCCACGCACCTACACAAACAAATAAGAACCTCGCAACCAACGCGATAAAGGGGTTGTCAATCCCTTCGCGGCCACTTACGAGAGTGAGATCTGATAGAGATGATAAGATAATATTTTTGGTATTTTTATGATAAAGACTAAAAGTAAAGAAAGCAAAATAAACGGCGCCAGAAATAGCTAGTTGTTGTGAGATTAATATGATGGAAAATAGACCCGGGGGCCATAGGTTTCACTAGTGGCTTCTCTCAAGATAGCATAAGTATTACGATGGGTAAACGAATTACTGTCGAGCAATTGATAGAATTGAGCATAGTTATGAGAATATCTAGGTATGACCATGTATATAGGCATCACGTCCATGACAAGTAGACCGACTCCTGCCTGCATCTACTACTATTACTCCACACATCGACCGTTATCCAACATGCATCTAGAGTATTAAGTTCATAAGAACAGAGTAACGCTTTAAGCAAGATGACATGATGTAGAGGGATAAACTCATGCAATATGATATAAACCCCATCATTTTATCCTCGATGGCAACAATACAATACGTGTTGTTTCCCCTACTGTCACTGGGATCGAGCACCGCAAGATTGAACCCAAAGCTAAGCACTTCTCCCATTGCAAGAAAGATCAATCTAGTAGGCCAAACCAAACTGATAATTCGAAGAGACTTGCAAAGATAACCAATCATACATACAAGAATTCGGAGGGGATTCAAATATTGTTCATAGATAATCTTGATCATAAACCCACAATTCATCGGATCTCGACAAACACACCGCAAAAGAAGAGTTACATCAAATAGATCTCCAAGAGAATCATGGAGAACTTTGTATTGAGATCCAAAGAGAGAGAAGAAGCCATCTAACTAATAACTATGGACCCGAAGGTCTGAGGTAAACTAGTCACACACATCGAAGAGGCTATGGTGTTGATGTAGAAGCCCTCCGTGATCGATGCCCCCTTCGGCGGAGCACCGGAAAAGGCCCCAAGATGGGATCTCACGGGTACAGAAGGTTGCGGCGGTGGAAATAGGGTTTTGGCTTCGTGTCTGATGGTTTGGGGGTACGTAGGTATATATAGGAGGAAGAAGTAGGTTGGTGGAGCTACGAGGGGCCCACGAGGGTGGAGGGCGCGCCCAGGGGGGTAGGCGCGCCCCCCTGCCTCGTGGCCTCCTCGTTTGTTTCTTGACGTCCACTCCAAGTCCTCTGGACCACGTTTGTTCCGAAAATCACGTTCCCGAAGGTTTCATTCCGTTTGGACTCCGTTTGATATTCCTTTCCTTCGAAACACTGAAATAGGCAAAAAAACAGCAATTTGGGCTGGGCCTCCGGTTAATAGGTTAGTCCCAAAAATAATATAAAAGTGTATAATAAAGCCCATTAAACATCCAAAACAGAATATAATATAGCATGGAACAATCAAAAATTATAGATACGTTGGAGACGTATCACGGGCCCGCCGTTTTTTTCTGCAGGTGAAAGTTCACGGAATGCACGAGCATTTCGTAGCATTGTTTCAATGTTGGTCAAACTCACTGGCTCCACCACCTCCTCCTCCTCCTCCTCCTCCACCTGAGCATGAGGCAGATCAAGATGGTGATCTGCTGCTTCCACGTAGTCAATAACATTGACGTTCACAGCTTCACCATGATGAACCCACCTAGTATATGTGACCGACATCCCACACAAGTGTAGATGATTTTGCACAGTTGACTAAGGTCTTGTAACTGAATTCATACAACTGCTACACGGGCAGAGCACATCTGATTTCGGACCACCGTACTCAGCTATGATAAAGTTCATGAAGTTTTCAACCCCCTCGACATATGCAACGGGGAATCTTCGACAGAAGTTATCCAAGTCATGTCCATCTATTAGACATACAAATTAGTTCTTCTACTAGATATTACAGGAAAAACATATATGCTTTTTTATGAAGTCCAGAAGAATTAAAATACCTAGGTCGATGCCTAAAGCTATGGCAAGATATTTGGACGAGCAGATCTAAGTAACGAAATATATGTAAAGCTAATTCAGCAAATAGATTTGAGTGCTAAATTATGGCAGGCTGTTTCAGTAGTCAATGAGGCCGAGCACACAGCCATCAAACTATCGAAGGCCATCGCAGCAACAAAGATCGAGTATAAAATGGTGTAGAGCTATTTCACCTAACAAATTGGCTACTAGACCATGGCAATCTACGTCACAATAAATATATGGCAGGATATTTTAGCAACTAATCGGCCTTGGCATGCCATCTCAGCTAAGCAGATTGAGTGCAGAACAGGGCAAGGAAGCTTCTTAAGCAGAGCATATTGACTGTAAACTACTTCGGCAAACAGTGAGATTAACAGCGTCTATCAGCTAACATTCAGCGCTACATCGACATGCATGGGGCCTCAGTCTAGAATGCGCGTATCGTGGGAGAAGCTGACCGCCGTGCGTCTCCACACGAACGTCGCTAGCGGTGGCGGCGCTGACCGCCGTGCGCCTCCACAAGAACATCGCCAGCGGTGGCGGCGCGGCTAGAGGACGGCAGTCTACGAGAGCATACTATGGGAGCGAGAGGATCGTCATGCGTCCCCTCAACAAACCGCGGCGCCGACGTATCGGCGTGGCGGGGAGGGCGGCTTTGGCGGAGCGAATGGAGTGGAGGGGGACGGGGGGAGGGGGTTTGGGGAATATTATTGGCTAGTTGGCCGAAGGGCGGTTGAATCTAGGATTTGGGGGGAATTTTTGGGTGGGGGGAGGATTTTCGCATGGTGGGCGGGGGGAGTTTGGCGCATGGTCGGTTTCTCCAAGTGCAGTCCCACGTGTCAGTGAAGAGGCAAGTCGAAGCGCGTTCCGTTTGCGTGAGCCGTGTGCAGGACCGAACGTGTGTGGGGTGCAATGCGACCGCGACAGGGGTGCTGTGAGTGTACCGCCTTTTTTCCTTTTAAACTAGGTGCTTCGCCCCCTAAAAAAACTTGTTTCTTCGCGTGATCCATCGATACTACTACTAGTAATCCGGTAATCCCGACTAAAACGGCGCGGCCGGGTCTTTTCCCGCGCGATATGCTGGGAGGTTGGCTTAGTTGGGTTTTTTCGGACGAGTAATGCTACACCTATGTAGTCCCAGTTACGTAATTAACATAATGTGAAACATGTGAGCTGTTGATTGTAGATTGGGGGGAGGGAGGGGCCCACCACCATGAAAATCAGAGGAGGAGAGAGAGAGGCAATTTACGTTAACCCTTTCATAGGTTCCCGTAGATGTAGAAAGATGTGAAATGCGTGAATGTGCATTTGCAGATAAGGCCTTCCCTCGTTCATCCTTTTCTCCCACAAGATATTGATCTTCCGTGCAACGCACGGGCATCTTGCTAGTACTCCTACAATATACTATATTATTGTGAAAGTTCATATACACCGGCCGAGATTAATGCAAACACGGCAGATTTTCATTACATTTCGAACTTTTATAGGACAGAAAAATAAAAGAAACCCGACCCTAAACCTATTCTACGGCGGCGACCGACGTCCTCCATCTGCGATCTCCATGTACGGGGGCGGGGTTCAAGACCCGTGAAGTGAAGGTGCGGTCTCCGGCGAGGAAAAGTAGAACACGGGAGACGGACCGGCCAGTTGGCACACCATGCCCTGCCGCCTCCCATGCCCTACTCATCCTCGGAGGAGTCCCCGACCTCGGCGGTGCCGGACGTTGGATGGCGGCAAGTAGGACGCGTGGCTGACGGTGCTCCCGTCGTCGGCCGCCAACGTGGCCACCGCTTGTGCGGCGACTTGAGCGAGGGCGGCGACCTCGAGCTTCATCCCCGAAGACAAGCTCTCCCGCAGAGCGTTCGCGCTTGCGGTCATGGCGGATGTGGTGCCAGGTAGGAGGACGATGCGCTATGGTGTGGAGGTTAGCTGGGCATTGCCGCTTTAAGTAGCGCATTCCGGTGAGGCCAAGCGTCCTGGTGCGTCATTAAGTCGCCGGAGTTGGTTCCTCGGGCACCGAGCCTCTTAACGACGGCATACGGACGGACGGCATGAATGCGGGCAGCTGGCGCCGGCTGGGAACGCACCGCGCGACGGCGCGAGGGACGAGGGTTTTTGGTGTGCCAGGGTAGTCAGCTGCGGTCGTGGCAACGTTGGAGATGCCCTTTGCTCACATGCGATCGACGCATGTCATTGAAAAAGCAAGATGACCCGGCATGGTCTCAGGTCCTGAGGATGCAGTTGGCCGCGCTACACCACTCCGCGGACGCGTCCCGGCGCCCCGTGCATCCTCGACGAGCCGGGTGTTGGGGTGTGTTTGGATTGTGGCCAAAGTGCACCTTACCAAAATTTTGGTCATGACCCAAAGATTGGTCTTTGTTTGGATGGTTGCCATTTTTTTGGCATGCCAATGAACTCTAGCCAACTCTAGTTCATTTTTCTTGCCGATGTCGGCCAAATCATGGGCAACCAAAACCTCAACCAAAATTTTGGCTACCCAATGCTTTGATGGGGCAACCTTGGGCACAAACCAAACATACTGTTGGTCGTGCCACAGCACACTAACGCCACCCTCGGCACACTGAAACCGACCGTGTCTAGCGACGATGAGCGTGTCGCTCACCGCGGTCGCCGTGTCCAGAGGCGGTGCTGGAGCTGCGCCACGTTGTTGGCCCCCACGACCCACATGAACGGTTGCCGGTGGCGAGGAGGTCGTGGGCCAGCTCCTCCATTGGACTAGTTTGCGCTACGTCGTCCCGACAGGTGTGCCCCACATGTCGGTTTCCCTGTTTTCCCGGCCATATTCGAGCGTCAGTGCTCCGCGTTGCGCATTAGGCCTTTCACTATGTAGGCCAAGCGAGACAACTTATTGTTTATTTGAGCCGTTCAAGTATAATCATGTGGCGTTTGCTTATTTCTCATTCCTCTCCAACCCTCTTCTCCATCGATCATGTCGCCCTCCGGTCGAGTCCATCCTCCCGCATGCCTCATTTGAACATTCCGCCGAGTATCATTCGCATGTGGGCCTAGACCATGCTTGTATTTCCAATGTTTATTTGTAATTTGTCCGACATGCATACAAACAAACGGTTCGTTTAAAGTTTCACTTTGCCTCCACTACGTGTCGCTTCGCGTCTTAGTTTTGACATCCCATTCGGTTCATGCCCCGACACATGTTGACGAGATCGATTGATGTTCAGAGATCAATTGCGTGTCGTGCAAGGAGATAAAGGTTTGGTCTGTTTCTATGATAGAAATGACCCGCGGGGGGGGGTCTGTGGGGATCAGAGGGAGTATATTGTACGTTCATAAGCGAAACGAACGTATTGTACCCACCCTAGTCCTCTTTCAATCGATCTCCGGACCCCGAGATGAAATCGAGAGAGAACGAGTGGGGGCATGTGTGATACCTAAGGCGGATTCAAAATTTTGAACCGGTGATCATAGCATCCGCAAATCATATATAAAGGGTATTCAATGTTCGTTTCGTTTTTGAACGTACAATATACTCCCTCCTATCCTTTCTAGTTTACATATAAGTTTTATGTGTAGTCAAAGTATCTCTACTTTGATAAAAAAAAGTATCAACATTCAACAACGCCCAATCAATATTGTTAGATTCGTACGTACTCCTAGATTTGTACTCGAGATGGTTTCCAATTTGTTTTCAACCACGTGAATGTGCTTGTTCTCGCGCATGCTCTTCCTACTAGGATTTCGCCACGTATAGCCAGTCCAATAGTAACTTTTTTAAGCTCCCTGTCCAATAGTACTAGTGGAGTACTGACAACATCTGTACTAGAGTATGCAGTGCTCATAGTTGTACTCCCTCCTTCCATTTATATAGGGCCTATGTGGAGGAGAGAGATGTGAAAAAGTAAGGGGAGTGAGCTCTCATGCAAGAGCCTAGCTATATACGCATTCCTAGTTAAATACGTACAATAAATATGAAGAAAGAGATGGAGAGGAGATGGAAAAAGTACTAATACAATAGCCAACCTTATAATTTTTTTGCGGGAAATAGCCAACCTTATAGCCCACACTACTGTATGAGTGCATATAATAGATGATGGCTATAGATGACATGGCAGTTCCTTATAGCCATCGACTGGCTATATTATTAACCATGCTCTAATGCGTTTTTCAAAACCGCATTTGACTATTGACAAGATTAATAGTACATGAGATGTATAATGTGAAAATTATATCATTGGAAGCTCCTTTCACATACGTATCCCTGCCTTACCCTCCCTTTCGGTCACTTACTGGCGGACCCCATGCTTGCTAGGCCCCGCATGTCAGTTACTCAATGGGTTCGGCCACGTCAGGGGATCCTCATCCGTAGTATACTCCCTCTGTTTTTATTTACTCCGCATAAAATGACGCGGGCGGGGGAGGGGGAGGGACGTCGGTTTGCTCTCAACTGCGGTCCCACAAGCGAGCGAAAACGCAAGACGAAGCGCGTTCCATTCGGTGAGCGACGTGGAGGGTCCAGCGTGCCGGGCTGCAACGCGAACGCGACAAGAGCGATGTACAGTCAAAACCGATTGACCGGTCGTCACTGGAACCACTATTCACACCAGAACCTTCACTGCTCGGCCTACGTCAGCCACTGACCTAAAACCACACCTAATCTCCAGCCCCTTCCCCCACCTTTCGATCCCCTAGCCCGCATCAAGCGTCCCCTAGTTCACCGGAAAGCCATGGTGCGCCACAAGATCACGTACTACAAGATGCTGACGCCGGAGCGCCGCGCAGAAATCGCGGCGGCGGTCGGCGCCAGAGACCTCCGTTCCCAAGCTCGCTTTGCGGCGGGCCAATCCCCGAGTTCTCTGGAGCCAAGCTACGAGGAGGAGGAAGCCGATCCAATGTTCATGGCGGAGGTCGCGGCGCAGAAGGCCCCCGATGGGTATGAGACGATGGACGTCGACTTTGTGCCGGCGTCCGAGTCCCCCATTGTGCAGGTGGACTAGCGGTTCAACCTGGCGATACTAAAGGAGGACCGGGAGGCAGAGGCTCAACTCGACACGGAGCGCGCGCATGCCACTGCCATCGAGGCTCTCCTGCAGGCGGAACCGGATGTCGTGGATGTGAACCGGGCGGCGGAGGCTCAACTTGAGGCGGAGCGCGCGGATGCCGCTGCCATCGAGGCCCTCCTGCAGGCGGAACCGGACGTCCTCGACTTGAACCGGGCGGCAGAGGCTCAACTCGACGCGGAGCGTGCGGATGCCGCTCTCATCGAGGCCCTCCTGCAGGCGGAACCGGACGTCCTGGACTTGAACCGGGCGGCGGAGGCTCGACTCGACGCAAAGCACGCGGATGCCGCTGCCATCAAGGCCCTCCTGCAGGCGGAACCGGACGTCCTCGACTTGAACCGAGCGATGATCTCGTCCGTGCAGAGCGCCCGCACGCTCCGCGTGAACGAGTAGCTGGAGGCCGAGGACAACCACGGTGCGGAGACACATGTCGGCAGCTACGGCTGGTTCGCGCTGGCAGCCAAAGACGACGAGGCCGTCTCGTTCCGCGAGCAGTGATAGTTTTTCTTTATGTTGTTGTTTTTATGGATCTTTTGCTATGTAAAAACATATATTGTTATGCAAGTCGCCTGACTTGGGTCAATCTACCATTTCAGGCGGTTGGATGAATATCCTACGTCTCCTAACCCTTCTTCCTCACCTCTTCTTCTTCCCCAACAGACCACCGCACGGGCCGTACGGATACTCCCCAACATGCGGTTGGATAAACATACTCTATGAACGAAAATTATGTGTCAGCAGTAGGATGGCTGAGTTTGGTTTGTTCACATGCGACAGCACGTGTCAGTGAGGGTGCGTTCCCTTGGTTGGGTTTGCGGCGTGCAGGAGCGACTGTGCATGTGAGGGTGCGGTGGGACCGCGGCGTGCAGGAGCGACCGTGTGAGGGTGTGGTGCGACCGCGACAGCCATGCGCAAGTGTGCCTCCTTTTCATTTTGAAAACTTTAGGCAAGCTTGGCAAAAATGTGTGGCGAAGTATGGCAATGCAAGGCCTAGACCCAAACAGGATAAGTACGTAGTACTACGTACTAGGAGTACTAGTGTTAAAAAAGAAATGCGGGGTTTTCCTTCGCGGGATTAATTGATACAAATCCTCGTTTCACGTGTCAATTAATGCGTATTTTTTATCCAAAGCCCAAAGAGCTAACCATCTCACTCCTCATCGCTTGATTAATGCAGTGCCATGCAAACCAACCTTCTCACTTCCGCATGCATGCAGGGGATATTAATGTCCTTGGTTGCTAGTACGAGGCAAACCCCATCAATTTTGCCTCGATTAGTGTTAGTGGCCTTTTGCAAATTGTAATTTTGATATACTGGCCTTGTGTAAAAGAAATGGAGGTAGTAACTATATTTGACTTCCTTCCCCATTGCGGTGACATCGACGATATCTCGAACGTTGTGGTTTGGCGAAGTGCGTTCGACGGAGAACACCATTGAGGGAGACCACGGTAAGTCGTTCGCAAGTGCCGCCTGCAAGCCGAGACAACCGCCTTATTTGCATCCAGGAAGTCCGTTGAACCAAAGGACGCGTAAATGTACTAGTACTACTCGTACACAATAGCGTCGTCCGTCCAGCTTAGTGCGGTGAGATGGTTTCTCGAAGAAGACGATGGAGAAGCGGAGTCAGCGAAGAGTGAAATGATGGTTGCTTCGTCCGTGCTTTGTGATTTGATGCCTCACTGCTTTGTGATTTGTGATAGAAGGGACAGGGGAGTAGACTCTATCCTCTATACTGTACATGCGTCCAAGCACGGGAGAAAGAGGAGAGACGTTGCATTTTTCTATTCCTTCAATCAATCAATCAGGGAGCTTCGGTTCCATCCTTTTGGCTTTGGCAACACCGTCCACAATGGTTCCCACGATGCCAAAAGCTATTTTCACATTTGGCTACACATTGTGGATGCCCTTAACCGTACCACTTGGTTTTGCTCCTGTGTGCTATCTATACAAATCTCAATTATATTGATCTAAAAAATTATAGAATCAAGATTAGTAAAAAGGAGGTGATTTTGCCGCGCGGATGGCGGGGGAGGTTTCTTATTTTTAGAGGACGTTGTCCTGGCGGTTTGCTAACATGCGGTCCCACGTGTCAGTGCTTTACCAAGCCGATCCGCTTCCCACATGAGGCAGAACAACGGCAGAAGCAACACGTGGTTAACTTGAAGAAGATGAGGGAGAAGCGGATTCAGCAACGAGTGAAATGATGGTTGCTTCGTCCCTCCAACTTCTTTTTTAGCATTATTACTTCGTCCCTCCAACTTAACTGCGGGAAAGGTGCAGCTTTGTGATTTGACGCCTCATTGCTCATTACTACGTCGGCGCCATGACTGGGTGCTTCACCCCGGCTGCTCTGCACTGTATTCCGGTATGGCACGTGGACCCGGTAGCTTGATGTCCCACATGTCGGCGAAAGGGACTAGAAGATTTATGAAAGCGAGCGCTCCACTCTTACGACGGAGGAGTACACGACACGACGGCCCAGTGAACTGTCACTTGTACTGTATATAGTACTATAGTTTTGCTGTTTCGCACGATCCATCGATACAAACCCGATTAAACAGGAAAGGGCGGGATTTTTCCCGCGCGGTATATGATACTGGCCATACATTTCAAAGGCAATTTTAATGTATGCAAACTGAATAATTAAGTAACAATATGATATCTAGTAAAACTAAAAACACATATGATTTATTGTGTTAGAGTATAGTAGTAGTGCTGTATTGCATAGTTGTTAGATGTAACATGCGAGAACGTGTAGAGATGTAGTTTTGGAGGGCCTACAGAGAGAAAAGCGTAATACGTTCACCGAACTTCAGAATAAGCTGATTACGGTCACTATATACGTTTTGCGGTGATTATACGGTCACTTGCTCACGGTTCAGCATCGGATTGCACTCTGTTGACCGGCCAAATAGTCTACGTGGCACTATGTTGACTAGTTAAATTGACCACGTTCCTTGTGGGTCCCACTTGTCAGTTCGCATAGGGAAAAGGTCAGATAAACACAAATTTACGCAGGCGCGACAAGACTCCACCCCGTGCGCGGGAATCACCTGGTTGTGTATGTGTCTGTCACGGCCTGATGTGTGCACATGCACATGTAGGTTGAGCACTTGAGCGTGAGAGTGTGTGTTGGTCGTGTGGTGTACTGGTGTGTGCATGCATGCATGCGTGTGTGCGTGGCTGCGTGTGTATGTGTGAGTGTTGCATGCGTGCGTGGGTGCATGTGTTCGTGTGAGTGTTGCGTGCATGCAGTTCGTGTGCATGCGTGCGTGCGTGTATAATCACCACACTAGCTCCTGTGTGTTAAAACACACGGCTCAGCATACCAATACAAGGCCACCTTGTCTGCTGTGCCCGCGGTCATGACTTCGAACCACTGTCCAATATTTTTTTGTCGTTTGTTTTCATTCTTACTAGCAAGATGCCCGTGCGTTGCACGTAACATCAAGATGCATTTGTATGACTAGTTTATCTTGTGAGAGAAAAGGATGAACGAGGGAAGGCCTTATTTGCAAATGTGGAGAGGTGTGTGGGTACCTTTTTGCAAAGTTGTCATAGTTTCTTTCCTATCCGTCAGATATAAATCAGGCGGCCTATATTGCAGGATGGCAGGCACACCATCATCACCAACTCTGTTTTTTATAAGAGTGTATTTTATCCCTACTCTTATAAAAAGCATAGTCGGTGATGATCGTGTGCCCGCCGTCCTGCAATATAGGCCGTCCGATCTATATCTGACGGATAGGAAGGAAACTATGGCAATTTTGCAAAAAGATACCCACACCCCTCTCCACACTTGCAAATAAGGCCTTCCCTTGTTCATCCTTTTCTCCCACAAGATAAACTACTCATACAAATGCATCTTGATGTTCCGTGCAACGCATGGGCATCTTGCTAGTATTTTATAAGAGTGTAGATGTAGAGTAGATACAAGCCGACAGGTGGGCCCGATGGTAGTGAGATAATGTGATGCAAAACTAGAGGTGCCACGTGGAGCGTTTAACTGGTCAACTAGTCGTGTCTTGAGCAAATACAGAGTTGTACGGTGAGCCCGTGACTGTATAATAACCACAAAACGTAAATGGTGACCGTAATGAGTGGATTCTGAAGTCCAATGTACGTATCGTGCTTTCGCTTCAAATACAATGATCGTCACTGTATATATCGCGAGAGAGAGATGAAACATGCGTGAATGTGCTGGGGGCTTACTTTTAGAGGACCTGGAGATAGTTTGTGTGCGTACGTGAAAGGGGCGTAGAGGGGGGGTATGCGATGGAGAGAGAGATGCTCTTCGTTTCTCTTTATTATGACTAACTTTATATATAGTATAAAAATATACAAATTCACAGTGCGGAATAAATATCATTGTGGGCACCATGCAATGCAAGCGTTCATACTCCTCCATATAACTTTGTAATGTTGTATATATGTAGAAATTCTAAAATATTTTTTGGCCACACTTTATTCAAAAGGAATGTTGTATGCGAAATAAACGTGAAGAGAGGGCTTTTTAGATCAATGGGGTACGTGATGTAACATGTGTGAATGTGTAGTTGATGCATTTGGCAGGGCCTAGAGAGGTATGTGTGTGTATTACGTATTCGAGAGAGGCATGGATAGAGGGGCCGGCGGGGGGCGTGGGAGAGATAGCACGAGAAATGAGAGTGGTCTAGAGAGAGAGAGACGAATATGATGTCATAGCGAGAGATTCCCTTGAGTGTGTATATGCAAGGGGGGAGTGGATAGAGGCACCAGGAGAATATTTTTTGTGTGTGGTGTCTGTGTTGGTATGTGTGGGTGTGAGAAGATAACGAGACGTGGGGGCAGAGGTGTGTCACCGCGTGAGGTCCGGTGGGTCGAGGTGAGGCCCTTCGTTCGGTTCCGTCCTGCGCCACATTGGTCGGCCCGTGACGCATTTAGGGAGACCCATGGATGACTAGTCGTACAAGACAAAGATAGCATAATTGTGAAGGACTCTATGTCCACTGACAAAGCCGGCTAGGATTTGTAACCCTAGGTTCTCGGACTAAGGTAACCCCTTTATCTCTGATATTACTATTCATCCAACCTAACTTTAAGGGGCATCGTACAGAATGCTCTGCTAGAATCATACTCGTCGATTAGGAAGAGAGGTGTGAGACAATGCGTGAGAGACAGGCCTAAAGATAATGTGCGTACAGGAGACACGTAGGCAGGTCTATGTATATAGAAAGGGTCGATGGGGATTGTGCGTGTGTATGCTTGCGAGAGGAAGAGTGCTTGTGATAAAGGTTAGTGAAAACAGTCGTAAATGGTTACGAGAGGGAGGGAGGGTTATATCGAGAGCATGTGTGCGAGAAAGACACCTCGGGAGAGAGTGTGTGAGCATGTGTGAGAGACCACCGATGGAGAGTGAAACTACACGTACAAGACTGTTGTACACATTGATTAAAGATATAAATTGTATCCAAATATTAGGATGGGATCATGATATTTGCAATTCACGTAAGGAACGGTCATTGATCCATCAGACATCTAGATTCTATCGAATTTGAGCATGTCTATGTTATTATTCGACACAATTGATCCACATAGTTAGTATTTTGAACTCCAGACAATGCATCGCTTTAGCAATCGAATATAAACGTGAGTATAGTTCATGTTGTGTGTGTAAAGCACATTATACATACGAAAGTTACACAATGAACATTATAAATAGCTACCTATGAACTAGCATACATTTGAATTCAACTTAAGGTGGTTTAAAAAATCGAATTCAACATGAAGTCCATTCAATTATTTGAATTTGATATCATGGCATTTGTAAATCATACCTAAATTATGGGGGCACCAATCTTTGCTCTGATTTTGTACATAATAGCATATGTAGTCGTGTACAAAATAGATTCAAATTTAGCTCCTCCATTCCAAAATAATCGTAGTTATAGGATTTTCAAGTGTCAAAATTTCAAAAAGAAGTGGATAATTTAATAAGGTTTTCAAACATACAAGGTTAAATTTAACGTTGTCTATTTAGGTTAATCCTCAAAGTTCAAGAGTACTCTAAACGTGAATGCTTGTGTTTCAAAATTTCGAACGAAGCGCCAAAAGAGCCTCTACTCACCCGAAACCGCGTGAGACCAATGTTTGGTAGTACAAGGAAATTACTTTTCTAATAACTCCGACCGTGAAACCTACCGGCCCGACGTCCAAAGGTCTAAATCGGGGTAGGTTTGTAGCTTCATCTAGACGCCACGCAGCCGCCTCCGAAAAACATTCATACACAATGGCCGCCTAAGCACGCATGCGCGCGGCCGAAATCGCTCCCGCCCACTATTTGGGACACCTGGGATTACCATCCTACCCCCCGACCCGCAGTAGGTCTGAAATTTAAGAGGGGGCAAAGTTTGTACTTTCCCCAAATTTCAAACAAGCGCGTCCCATCTTCTGTTCAAAAAAGCCAAAAACAAGCGCATCCCAGAACGAAACATGGTTCTCCCCCTCCCCCCACCCACCCGTCTGATTCCCCATTCGTACTCCGTGGGCGCAAAAACTACCTCTCCACCAGCCGCGAAACCCCGGCGTCCCGCGCCTCACCGCTGCCGCTCCAACTTCGCCACCCTCAACCGCACCGGAGCTGTTCCTGCTACGCCGTCCTTCGCCGCCTCGGATCTGCTTCCCCTCCGCCGACATACGGCCACGGCAACATAGTCAACAATTTGTCCATGGGTTCGTCTAAACCTGCACCCTCCAGAACATCGGTTTCCCTGGCAAAAAGAAGAAGATCGGCGCGACATGTGGAGGCGACCACACCGGCAACCGAAAATGGTACTCCTCTTCCCTTATTCGTGCAAATGTTACGTGTCTGCTTGCACGGTATTCATCCCAGAGAAGACACTAGTTGACCGCTTCTTCTTGATACTAGATGTTCCTAGTAACTCGCGATGCACAATGTTTCTCCTCATATACTATTTCACCTTAGCTAGAGGTTCGTCGCCCCCCTGAATTTCAATTCCTGGTCAGTTGATTCCCAATTAATGGAAGCATTCCCTGGCGTAACAGGCGCTAGTCCGCCTATTACGCCGGGGAAGCAGCGCCTCGGTGTTTATCTTAGGGGCGTGTGGGGACTAGAGCTACTGGCGCCCGATCTGGAGGTCGGCCAGGATTAAAGGGATGGCCTGGGGGCACTGCCAAGCACGGCGATGGTGTGAGGTCGAGGGGAGGGCGGGGCGGCGGAGGCAGGGGTCTGGGCCGGTGGTCGCTGGCGGTTCGAGAAAGATCGTCAACAGTGACTGGCGGGAGGTAGACGAAGGCCATCTGCCCGTTCCTTATAGATCGGACGGTTCATTAAAAAAATTGACTGACCTATTTATTTTCAGTCGACTGTTATCTTGATATGACCACATGTGGTGGTGTGCTGGAGGAGTACCTGCATTTCCTGTGCTCATATATTACAAAATCATACGGAGTAGAATCTAATTTTGTTTGCCATGCAATGTTGTAGAGCTATCATATGTCTCCTGTCATTTATTTTTCAGCCACCTGCTATCTGCTACTTTTACAGTGCACTAGTTCTGCACACACTTCACCCATACTCTCACTATTGTGTTTTTATGCAAGGGTATTTCAGACTCTGCTGCTATGAGAGAAGCAAAAAAGAAAAGAGAGAAGTCGCTCCAGCGTCGTACGCGGATAGGCCAGACACGTTTCAGCCTTATAATAGGTGCAGTGTCAGCAGATGGAGACGGTAAACGTAGCTCTGGAGTTGATGACCTCGCTCGCAATGAACCACCATCCCAGGTGCTTGCTTTAACTTCGCGGTGTCATATGTGGTTGCATGTTCCATATGGTGTCTAGCTTGTATTCGAAAGGCCGAAGTCGGTCTTTATTAAGATAAGGAAAGATATTTTTTACATGAACCACCATCCCATGAGCACCAGAAGACAAATAGCTAGTCAGGGCACTGGCCGAGCCAGTGACAAGCCCAGCAAAGAGAGGCATCACCTGGAAGCCAACTAAAAAGCCGCGATGGTGGCGAAGCAGCCCGCCTCCCACCAGGCTCTCAGGTCCTAGATGATCATGCTCACCACTCCAGCCGGATGTCTAGCTTGTATTGCTTCCAATTTGGTTAAATTGCATCTGCTTAGCTTACACATTATACCTTTGAATATGACATGCCTTTCTGTTTTTGGTACATACTAGTACATCTGTGTATTAACCATGTTCTTACATCAAACTAATGTTCTTGTGTATCCCTCATCAATCACTTATGATGAGGCAGTCAGGCAAGTGGATTACTCCTCATTTAAAGAATGCAGCGTCAGCCTCCCGACATGATTCTCAAGAAACAGCAAGGCTAGATGAAGATAGTGAACGTAGCTCTGTAGTTGATTACCGCATTTCCCCTACACTAGCATCGCAGGTGCTTGCTCTAACTTGGCAGCGTGATATGTGGTTGCATGTTGCATATGGTGTCTAGATTGTAATTCTTCCAATCTGGTTAAACTGCATGTGCTATTCTGCTTAGCTTATACATTATACCTGTTAATGTGACATGCCTTCCTGTATTTAGTACATAGTACATCTGTCTTAAGCATGTCCTTACATAAAACTATTGTTTTTTGTATCCCGCATCAATCAATATGACGAGACACCTTTAGTATATGCAGTGCGATATTAGTTGCATCTTTCATATGATTTATAGCATGCGCTGCTTCTAATTTGTTGAAATTCCATTTATGATGGGACGCTTTTAACTTGGCAGAGTCATATTGGTTGCATCTTTCATGTGGTGTCTAGCTTGCATTGCTTCTTATTTGTTGGAATGGTTTCTGCTTAGTTTACACAAACAGTTGTGAACATGCCATGCCGTCCTGTTTTTCGTACATATTCCATCCTGGTATCATGTGTTTGCCTTACATCAAAGTAGTGATTGTCAGTATCATGCATGAATGAGTTCTGAAGAGAGAATTTTATTGCTTTTTCTTGTCGGTTTTACTTGACAATTCAAAATCAATAAAGCGGAAGGAAGTTAGCAAGGCAGCGGATAAAGGTGCTCCTTCCAAACGGAGGGCCTCTACAGTTTCTACTCCTCCATCCCCCCAAGATGATTTCCAAGACAACACATGCATAGACACTCAACGTAGCTGTGTTTATGATGAGCACGTCTCCCCTAGTGCACCATCACCGGTGCTCCCTCTAACTTGGCACTGTTATATGTGGTTGCATGTTATGTGTGATGTCTAGCTTGTATTGCTTCTAATTTTGTTGAATTCCATCTGCTTACTTTACACATTATACTTGAATAAGACACGTGTTCCTGTTTCTAGAACATACAATATCTGTCTATCACACCATGTTCTTACATCAAATTACTATTGTTGTGTAACCTGCAACAATCGCTTATCATAAGACACCTTTGACTTCGGAGTGTGATATAGGTTACATCTCGCATTCTTTTCTAGCTTGTACTACTAATTTGTTGAAATGGCACTTATGACGAGACAGTTTTAACTTGGTAGAGTGATATTCGTTGCATCTTTCATATGGTGTCTAGCTTTCATTGCTTCTAATTTGTTGAAATGCCTTCTCCTTAGTTTACACATCATAAGTTGTGAATATGCAATGGCACTAATGACGAGAGACCTTTAACTTGATAGTGTGATGTTGTTTGCATCTTGCATATGATTTATTTCTTGTACTGCTTCACATTTGTTTAAATGGTATTTATGATGAGACACTGTTAACTTGGCAGAGCGATATTTGTAGCATCTTTCATATGGTGTCTACCTTCCATTGCATTGCTTCTAATTTAGTGAAATGTCTTCTGCTTAGTTTACACATCATAGTTCTGGTTATCTCATGCCGTCCTGTTTTTCTTACATATTACATCCTCCTATCATGTGGTTGTCTAACATCAAAGTTCAGTTCGTCTGTATCACGCATCAATTTGTTCTGAAGAACTAAATTGTTATTCGTTTTTCTTGTCGGCTTGACTTAACATGGCACAGAGAAAGAGGAAGCAAGACAGAACGACAGGGAAAGGGAAGCGGAAGAATCCTGCAGATTCTGCTGGTACTGATGGTGCAATAGAAGGTCAAAGTCCAGCGGAAAATTGTACCGACAGGGTATCCCGTGCTAAACGAGCTGCAGAACAAGCCAAACAGAAACAAATAGCTGCCACCAAACAAGCAGAGACAACCCTAGTTGTTGCAACACCTTCCACAGTACCACCAGCTGCACGATTTACTCGTTGGTCAACTCAGCTAGCAGCACGTTCCCAAGCTCCCTTGCCACCTGACACTACTTCCGAAGCACTCTTGACACAAGATGAGTTGGCAAGATCAGATGAACTTTGTGAGCTTCAACAGCAAGAAGGTAGTTGCTGGAGTCAAGTTACAGTTGCATGCTTCTTTATATGTAGTCTCACAGTTTGATGTACACTAACACTTCCTATGTTTGTTGTTGGACTAGCACCTAGGCGCAAGAGGAAACAAACATCAGGGATAATGCTCGATAGGTTAACTAAATCTAGAGGAGGAAGAATGGAGATCCGTTTTGAGGCAGGTTTAAAAAGGCCACGTGATGCTACAGAGTCAGCCAAGTTAGTATCAGAGGCAGCGGTTGCTGTTAGGTGTCATGTACGTATCCTCCCAACATGGATTCAGTACAGGAATGACAAAGACGAAACCCAGTTCAACACCTTCCTCGACCATTTATCTGTAAGTATGGTTATGTATGGAAACTAGTAATATCGTCTTGCTCTGTCCAATACTTTCTAGGTTGCTGATAATGAGACTCCCATAATTTTCAACAGATGAGGTTCAAGTTGGATAGCCAAGATGATGCAACCAGACAAGCTTGCACCCATGTTTTCAAGTCTGCTCTGCGACAGTATCGGTATAACTTGAGGAAAACTCACTTTGAAGGCAAGGCTAACAGTGAACTTGCCCAAACATCTCCAGTGGAAAATATATCTGATGAAGACTGGAGAGGCCTCGTTAAACACTGGTCCGATCCGAAGTATCAGGTACATTATATATATGTGATCAGATCACATGTTGAAGTCCTATTTACGCATGTGCCACACAAATCTATCTTCTTGTAGGTGAACTGTTCAAAGAACAAGGCCAACCGTACGAAAGTGAAATTCCAACAGACGACAGGTCTCGTAGCTATATTGCACACTGCGAGGCTCTTGTAATTAGCTGTTGTTTCACTCTTTTCGCTGTACCATATTATCAGATATATATTGACTTGTTCCAAATGCAGAGGAAAGCCCGCAAGGACCAAAAAGTACCTGAACCAAATGTTGTGGAAATCTTCAAGGACTGTCACACCAGCAAGAAGAAGGGCATGACTACACCAGTCAAAGCCGCTGTTGTAAGTCCTTAATCCTCATGCCTTTTAACTACTACTTACTCTGACTTGTGCCTTGAACTGCATGGTTTGCAGCCAATGTCTATTACTCTTTTCAATTTTATACACAATTGTCTTAGCGTATCATTGCACCTTACAAGGTTTAAAAGAGAGGAGTGATGTTCCTTTGATCTTGACCTGTAATCTAGTTCCGTGCTGGACTTGCCCACACAACGTTACAATTGCCTGTTTGTCTGTTCTCAGTTGTTTTGTGATATGAATGATGTCATACTATGCTTACCGTATTATAAACTTCGTCTCTTTATCCTTAGCCCTCAATACAATGTGAAGAAATAGACAATACATTAGCGATGGTACATGGTCATATGTTTGGAACCTGGTTTTATTATGTACTTTGCAATAAAATACAACTATTATTTTACATGGGTTCACCAGAATAAGTTCTGTATATAGACCAAAGCTATTTTGTTTGGTTTTGCTACCTCCTTAGTATCTTCTGTTCTGGTACTACTAATGTAAAACCTCAACTTTTCAGTGAGCTATGGAAAAAATGGTGGAACCGCCACCTTCTGAATGTGGCGAGGCAACTATAACTGCAATGTCAGCTCTTGCTGCAGTGGGTCAGTACCTGTCCACTGACAGTGCCAAAAGCACGTTCCTGCGTAATACTGGCTTGGTTGTTAAGGCAATCTCGTCCAAACTGCCTCATGATCAAGATATGCAAGCTCAAAACATTGTTGTATCTGCGCTCCAGACACAAGTCCATTCCCTGATAGAGACCCTTTGTGAAACAAGGAGAGACATTGTTCGATGTTGTCAAGATATGCATGGTTTTGAAACCAGACTATCAGACATTTGCTATGTTGTTCGGGAGCCTAGGAGAACTGAAGGCGAAGGTTATGGTTCTCCATCGGACAATACAGCATGAAAACGTAACAGTCAGGTCAAATGAACTGAGCTTCTGAACTTCTGGTGGTGCATTTATCTGCTAGACTGTTAACTTTTATGCCAACCTTCCTTTTGTATAGTGTAGGGTGTTCCCTATATTTACACTGGTGGCGAACTTTGATGCCTAGGAGATGTAATATGTGTAATAGACGTGGTAGCCTAGCGTAAGTTGCTTGCTTATTTATTTCCTTATTGTCTTGTTTATTTGTTTTCTTGTAGTCAGTGCAGTTCTTCCGCGGTTTGCTAGTGGCCGCAATAACCTATTTTTTAAAACTAGGCCACATTAACCATGGGCTACATATTTACTGTAGTTAACATGGGCCTCCTACGGGCCATAGAAACAATGGGCCTTCTAAGGGCCATAGAAACAATGGGGCCTTCTACGGGGCATAGAAACAACGGGCCTTATACGGGCCGTAGACACAATGGGCCTTCTAAGGGTCGTATCATCAATGGGCCTTCTACGGGCCGTATGATCGGTTGGCCAAACATGGGCCAATAACAGACCACATTATGGCCGTAAATGGGCTAGAGTTGAAATCGTCCGTTCATGGGCCGACCATAACGGGCCGTCGTTAATCGGCCGTATTTGATGACGCTATGAAAACGGCCCAACGTATTAACGGGCCACAAACGGGCCAACTGTAACCACGGGCTGAATTTGGCCCACAAGCAGAAAATGACAGTAACGGGCCGTAAGTAAACGAATGCTGGAAATGAGCCCAAGAATAAATGGGCCCTGAGAAGGCCGAAAGATAACATGGGCTGGAAACGGCCCAACTGAATAATGGGTCGTTAATGGGTATAAAGTGATACACTGTTCATTACGGGCCAGTTTTACCACGGGCCGTTAATGGGTATAAAGTGATACACTGTTCATCACGGGCCAGTTTTACCACGGGCCATTAATGGGCCGAGGTTACTAAGGGCCTCATATGGGCCGAAAGACGTCATGGGCCATACATGGGCCGGAAGTTAAAACGGGCTGGAATTATATTGGACGGCCCAGATGACGCTACTGGGCCTAATTCGGATAGGCCGTAAACGGGCCCTGGGTTAGCGGGCTATAAATGGGCTATATGCGAACAGGCCGTTAACAGGCTTGCCGTGGGCCAGCCCGCCACCTTTTGACCAAGTCAAACGGGCCGGCCTTTTCACAGGAATGGGCCTCTGTTGGGCCGTGCCACGTGTCGACGTATCATAGGCGCTTTGGGTCCAATGAGTGGATGACATCTGTCCCAACGGTGAGCCGACACGTGTTTCCTCCAGCCAATGATGATTTTACACGTGGAAAATCCCCATTGGTCGGGGCTGTTAACGGGTTATCGGATCCAAAACCGGACCCGATAGCTTAATGGCGTTCCGTTACGGTGGATGCCACGTGTCGGTCACCCTTGACGAAAACACTTCTGTGACACGCGATTTATCGTCATGGAAGTGGACACTTCCGTGATGATAATTTTGGTAATGTCATGCAACACTTCTACGACAGCACAGGTATGACTATCTTGATTCTGTCATAAATTTGTCATGGATGTACATGCATGACAGAAAATGTGACCTACTGTGACAAACACGTATCATCACGGAAGAGTATTTTTTTGTAGTGATGTCTCCCTCCTTGAGTTGTTCACGGATGGATTTGAAGCGTCTCTTGATGTGTTTGGTTCTCTTGTGAAATCTGGATTCCTTTGCTAAGGCAATCACTCTAGTATTGTCACAAAAGATTTTTATTGGACCCGATGCACTAGGTATTACACCTATGTCGGATATGAACTCCTTCATCCAGACTACTTCATTTGCTGCTTCCGAAGCAGCTATGTACTCCGCTTCACACGTAGATCCCGCCATGACGCTCTGCTTGGAACTGCACCAACTGACAGCTCCACCATTTAATATAAATACGTATCCGGTTTGTGACTTAGAGTCATCCAGATCAATGTCAAAGCTAGCATCGACATAACCATTTACGATGAGCTCTTTGTCACCTTCATAAACTTTAACAAACGACAGCTTAGGTTTCTTGCCAAACCACAGTTCATACGGTGTCGTCTCAACAGATTTAGACGGTGCCCTATTTAACGTGAATGCAGCTGTCTCTCATGCATAACCCCAAAACGATAGTGGTAAATCGGTAAGAGACATCATAGATCGCACCATATCTAATAGAGTACGGTTACGATGTTCGGACACCCCATTGCGTTGTGGTGTTCCAGGTGGCGTGAGTTGTGAAACTATTCCACATTGTTTTAGATGAAGGCCAAACTCGTAACTCAAATATTTGCCTCCACGATCAGATCGTAGAAACTTTATTTTCTTATTACAATGATTCTCCACTTCACTCTGAAATTCTTTGAACTTTTCAAATGTTTCAGACTTGTGTTTCATTAAGTAGATATACTCATATCCGCTCAAATCATCTGTGAATGTCAGAAAATAACGATACTCGCCGCGTGCCTCAAAACTCATTGGACCGCATACATTGGTATGTATTATTTCCAATAAGTCATTGGCTCGCTCCATTGTTCCGGAGAACGGAGTTATAGTCATCTTGCCCATGAGGCATGGTTTGCAAGTATCAAATGATTAATAATCAAGTGATTCCAAAAGCCCATCTGCATGGAGTTTCTTCATGCGCTTTACACCAATATGACCTAAACGACAGTGCCACAAATATGTTGCACTATCATTATCAACTTTGCATCTATTGGCATCAATATTACTACAATCGCGATTCAACAAAAATAGACCACTCTTCAAGGGTGCATGACCATAAAAGATATTACTCATATAAATAGAACAACCATTATTCTCTGATTTAAAAGAATAACCGTCTCGCACTAAACAAGATCCAGATATAATGTTCATGCTCAACGCTGGCACCAAATAACAATTATTCAGGTCTAAAACTAATCTGAAGGTAGATGTAGAGATAGCGTGCCGGCGGCGATCACATCGACGTTGGAAGCATTCCTGACGCACATCGTCACCTCGTCCATAGCCAATCTTCGTTTAATCCGTAGCTCCTGTTTCGAATTACAAATATGAGCAACCGAACTAGTATCAAATACCTAAGCGCTACTACGAGCATTAGTAAGGTACACATCAATAACATGTATATCAAATATACCTTTGTTCACTTTGCCATCCTTCTTATCCGCCAAATACTTGGGGCAGTTCCGCTTCTGGTGACCAGTCCCTTTGCAGTAGAAGCACTCAGTTTCAGGCTTGGGTCCAGCTTTGGGCTTCTTCCCGGGAGTGGCAACTTGCTTGCCATTCTTCTTGAAGTTCCCCTTCTTTCCCTTGCCCTTTTTCTTGAAACTAGTGGTCTTGTTAACCATCAACACTTGATGCTCCTTCTTGATTTCTACCTCCACAGCTTTGAGCATTGCGAAGAGCTCGGGAATTGTCTTGTCCATCCCTTGCATATTATAGTTCATCACGAAGCCTTTGTAGCTTGGTGGCAGTGATTGATGAACTCTATCAATAAAACTATCATCTAGAAGATTTACTCCCGGCTGAGTCAAGTGACTATGATACCCAGACATTCTGAGTATGTGTTCACTGACAGAACTATTCTCCTCCATCTTGCAGCTATAAAACTTGTTGGAGACTTCATATCTCTCAACCCAGGCATTTTCTTGAAATATTAACTTCAACTCCTGGAACATCTCATATGCTCCATGACGTTCAAAACGTCTTTGAAGTCCCGATTCTAAGCCGTAAAGCATGGCACACTGAACTATCGAGTAGTCATCAGATCGAGCTTGCCAGACATTCAAAACATCAACATCTGCTCCTGCAGCAGGCCTTTCACCTAGTGGTGCATCAAGGACATAATTCTTCTGTGCAGCAATGAGGATAATCCTCAAGTTACGAACACAGTCTGTGTAGTTGCTACCATCATCTTTCAACTTGGCTTTCTCTAGGAACGCATTAAAATTCATGGGAACGGTAGCACGGACCATTGATCTACAACATAGATATGCAAATACTATCAGGACTAAGTTCATGATAAATTAAGTTCAATTAATCAAATTACTTAAGAACTCACACTTAAATAGACATCCCTCAAGTCATCTAAGTGATACGTGATCCAAATCAACTAACCCATGTCGATCATCACATGAGATGGAGTAGTCATAAATGGTGAACATCTCTATGTTGATCATATCTATTATATGATTCACGTTCGACCTTTCGGTCTGCAGTGTTCCGATGCCATGTCTGTACATGCTAGGCTCGTCAAGTTAACCCAAGTATTCCGCATGTGCAAAACTATCTTGCACCCGTTGTATGTGAACATAGAGTCTATCACACCCGATCATCACATGATGTCTCAACAAGACGAACTGTAGCAACGATGCATACTTAGGGAGAACACTTTTACCTTGAAATTTAGTGAAGGGATCATCTTATAATTCTACCGCCGTACTAAGCAAAATAAGATGCATAAAAGATAAACATCACATGCAATCAAAATATGTGACATGATATGGCCATCATCATCTTGTGCTTTTGATCTCCATCTCCAAAGCATCGTCATGATCTCCATCGTCACCGGCTCGACACCTTGATCTCCATCGTTGCGTCGTGGTCGTCTCGCCAACTATTGCTTCTACTACTATCGCTAACGCATAGTGATAAAGTAAAGCAATTACATGGTGTTTGCATTTCATACAATAAAGAGACAACCATAATGCTCCTGCCGGTTGCCAATAACTCCTGTCTTGACCATATCACATCACAACATACCCTGCAAAAACAAGTTAGACGTTCTCTACTTTGTTGTTGCAAGTTTTTACGTGGCTGCTACGGGCTTCTAGCAAGAACTGTTCTTACCTACGGCAAAAACCACAAACGGTGATTCTTCAAGTTTGTTGTTTTAACCTTCTTCAAAGACCGGCCATAGTCAAATTCGATTCAACTAAAGTAGGAGAAACAGACACCCGCCAGCCACCTTTATGCAAAACTAGTTGCATGTCTGTCGGTGGAACCGGTCTCATGTGCGTGGACATGTAAGGTTGGTCCGGACCGCTTCATCTTACAATACCGCCGAATCAAAATAAGACGTTGGTGGTAAGAAGTATGACTATCACCACCCACAACTCTTTGTGTTCTACTCATGCATATCATCTACGCATAGACCTGGCTCATGATGCCACTGTTGGGAATCGTTGCATGGAAAACAAAAAAGTTTCTACGCACACGCAATGATCTATCCATGGAGATGCATAGCAGCGAGGGGGAGAGTGTGTCTACATACCCTCATAGACCGTAAGTGGAAGCGTTTCTTAACGCGGTTGATGTAGTGGAACTTCTTCGCGCTTCAACCGATCAAGTACTGAACGCCCGGCACCTCCGCGTTCTGCACACGTTCAGCTCGGTGACGTCCCTCGCCTTCTTGATCCAACAAGACGTTGAGGTAGTAGATGAGTGGGGTGTGAACGGTGGTGGTGAAGTGATCCTCGCAGGGCTTCGCCTAAGCACTACGAAAATATGACCGGGGTGTGAACGGTGGAGGGGGGCGCCGCACACGGCTAAACAATTGTCTGGTATGTGCTAGGCGCCCCCCCATATATATATATATATATATATATATATATATATATATATATATATATATATATATAGGTGGGAGGGGGAGGGGAGAGGCCAGGAGGCGCCCCAAGTAGGACCGAATCCTACTTGGGCTCCTCCCTAGCCCCCTACCATATATATCGGAGGGGGAAGGAAAGAGGGGGGAGGGAGAAGGTAGGGGGAATCCTATTCCCTTTCTTTCCTTTCCTTCTTCCCCTTTACTTCTCCACCTTGGACGGCCCATATGGGGGGCGCACCAGTCCCTTGTGGCTGGTGTGTTTCCCCTCTTGGCCCATAAGGCCCATATCTTTTGTCGGGGGTGCCCGAAACCCCTTCCGGTGATCCCATATGTTCTCGGTACCTGATGTCTACTACGCAACCTTCTTCTTGTAGACGTTGTTGGGCCTCCAAGTGCAGAGGTTTGTAGGACAGTAGCAAATTTCCCTCAAGTGGATGACCTAAGGTTTATCAATCCGTGGGAGGCGTAGGATGAAGATGGTCTCTCTCAAGCAACCCTGCAACCAAATAACAAAGAGTCTCTTGTGTCCCCAACACACCCAATACAATGGTAAATTGTATAGGTGCACTAGTTCGGCAAAGAGATGGTGATACAAGTGCAATATGGATGGTAGATATAGGTTTTTGTAAACTGAAAGTATAAAAACAGCAAGGTAAATAATGATAAAAGTGAGCGTAAACGGTATTGCAATGCTAGGAAACAAGGCCTAGGGTTCATACTTTCACTAGTGCAAGTTCTCTCAACAATAATAACATAATTGGATCATATAACTATCCCTCAACATGCAACAAAGAGTCACTCCAAAGTCACTAATAGCGGAGAACAAACGAAGAGATTATGGTAGGGTACGAAACCACCTCAAAGTTATTCTTTCCAATCAATCCATTGGGCTATTCCTATAAGTGTCACAAACAGCCCTAGAGTTCGTACTAAAATAACACCTTAAGACACAAATCAACCAAAACCCTAATGTCACCTAGATACTCCAATGTCACCTCAAGTATCCGTGGGTATGATTATACGATATGCATCACACAATCTCAGATTCATCTATTCAACCAACACATAGAACCTCAAAGAGTGCCCTAAAGTTTCTACCGGAGAGTCAAGACGAAAACGTGTGCCAACCCCTATGCATAGGTTCATGGGCGGAACCCGCAAGTTGATCACCAAAACATACATCAAGTGAATCACGTGATATCCCATTGTCACCACAGATACGCACGGCAAGACATACATCAAGTGTTCTCAAATCCTTAAAGACTCAATCCGATAAGATTACTTCAAAGAGAAAACTCAATCCATTACAAGAGAGTAGAGGGGGAGAAGCAACATAAGATCCAACTATAATAGCAAAGCTCGCGATACATCAAGATCGTGCCAAATCAAGAACACGAGAGAGAGAGAGAGAGATCAAACACATAGCTACTGGTACATACCCTCAGCCCCGAGGGTGAACTACTCCCTCCTCGTCATAGAGAGCGCCGGGATGATGAAGATGGCCACCGGTGAGGGTTCCCCCCTCCGGCGGGGTGCCGGAACAGGGCCCCGATTGGTTTTTGGTGGCTACAGAGGCTTGCGGCGGCGGAACTCCCGATCTATTCTGTTCCCCGATCGTTTTAGGGTATATGGGTATATATAGGTGAAAGAAGTACGCCAGGGGAGCCACGAGGGGCCCACAAGGGTGGAGGGCGCGCCCAGGGGGGTGGGCACCCCCCCTGCCTCGTGCCTTCCTCGTTGCTTCCTTGACGTGGACTCCAAGTCTCCCGGGTTGCTTTCCTTCCAAAAATAACTTCTCCAGAGGGTTTCATTCCGTTTCGACTCTGTTTGATATTCCTTTTCTTCGAAACACTGAAACAAGGGAAAAAACAGGAACTGGCACTGGGCTCTGGGTCAATAGGTTAGTCCCAAAAATAATATAAAAGTGTAAAATAAAGCCCATAAACATCCAAGATGGATAATATAATAGCATGGAACAATCAAAAATTATAGATACGTTGGAGACGTATCAGTACCCTCCGAAACACTTCTAGTGTTTGAATACCATCGTCCTATATATCAATATTTACCTCTCAACCATTTCGAGACTCCTCGTCATGTCCGTGATCTCATCCGGGACTCCCAACAACATTCGGTCACCAAATCACATAACTCGTATAATACTATATCGTCAACGAACGTTAAGCGTGCGGAGCCTACGGGTTCGAGAACTATGTAGACATGACCGAGACACCTTTCCGGTCAATAACCAATAGCGGAACCTGGATGCCCATATTGGCTCCTACATATTCTTCGAAGATCTTTATCGGTCGAACCGTTATGACAACATACGTAATTCCCTTTGTCCATCGGTATGTTACTTGCCTGAGATTCGATCGTCGGTATGTTCATACCTAGTTGAATATCGTTACCGGTAAGCCTCTTTACTCATTTCTTAATACATCACCTCGTGACTAACTCCTTAGTCGTTTCCTTGCAAGCTTATGATGTGTATTACCGAGTGGGCCCAAAGATACCTCCCCGATACTCGGAGTGACAAATCCTAATCTCGATCTATGCCAACTCAACAAACACCTTCGGAGATACCCGTAGAGCATCTTTATAATCACCCAGTTACGTTGTGGCATTTGATAGCACACAAGGCATTCCTCCGGTATCCGGAAGTTGCATAATCTCATAGTCGAAGGAATATGTATTTGACATGAAGAAAGCAATACCAATAAAACTGAACGATCATAATGCTAAGCTAACGGATGGGTCTTGTCCATCACATAATTCTCCTAATGATGTGATCCCTCTATCAAATGACAACTCATGCCCATGGTTAGGAAACCTTAACCATCATTGATCAACGAGCTAGTCAAGTAGAGGCTCACTAGGGACACGGTGTTTGTTTATGTATTCACACATGTATTTAGGTTTCCGATCAATACAATTCTAGCATGAATAATAAACCTTTATCATGAATAAGGAAATATAAAATAACAACTTTATTATTGCCTCTAGGGCATATTTCCTTCACAAACAACGTCTTCTCATAATTTTTTGTGCGCACCGCCCCCAGCCTCCATCCACCTCTTCTCCCGCCGCCGCAGCCGGACGCCGTCGGGCAAAGCCCGCGCGGTGCCGGTGGCGGCGGGACCTTCCCTTGCCTTCCCTGGAGCGGGGCCGCGGGGGACTTCTTCTCAAGTCGACGGCGGTGCTCAGCGGCTGGCGCGTCAGGCGGGGCGTGCTGGCAGATGGTGGTGTGCGGCGGCGCTGCTGCTGGCCGAGGCGGACGTGGCGGAGCGCGCGGCAGCCCGGCACTCTATTCGTGGCGGGGTTGGCCCGGCCAGATCTGTGCTGACCGAAGGTGGGGAGCGGTGGTCGAAACTCTGTGCGGCTCGGCCAAGATGGAGTCTTGGCGAGCAACGAGCGGACGGCTACCTCTGTGCGGTGGGATGAGTGGCGGTGCTCTCCCGGTGGTGCAGCTTGGCTTCATGGAGATGCGGGTCCAGTCATCCCAAGGCTATCCCTTGGAGTGGGCGATGGTTGTTGCTGGTGTTTTGAGCCTTGCCGGAGGTGTGGGATGGCTGCGGTTCCTTGTCTAGGCAAGGTGTTGATGGTGTGGCCGGTGTGCTCCTTGTCGTGTGTCCGGTCATCTGCGCTCGGCTTTGCAGGTACGTTTGGCGAAGTGTTGCGGTGGCGGCGGTGTGAGGCTTCTAGGACGGTGTTGCCAAACTCTAGGTGGTGTGGTGAGGTGCGATGCGCGGATGCAAATCTTGCACGGCTTTCGTCGGGCCGACAGTGATGGCACCCGTGGATGTCATTCCCCTCCTTGGAGGCGTCGTCGAGGCGTGTTCGGCATTTCCCTTGCTTGCTTGGAGTTGTGGTGGTCTCCGGGGCGAAAGCCTTGATTCGGTTGGATCGGCACAATGACGGCGTCCTCGGCGTCGTTCCTCTGCTGAGAGCATTGTGTTTGGAGACATAGCCAGCTCCTCGTCGCTCTCCTCCCGTGTTTGTCGTTGTCCTCCTTGATCCTCCGCGGCGCTATGTACGCCCCTCATCGGTGTGTCCAAGACAGCATCTTCCTCAAACCGGATCGAGTACTGCCACCCACTTGCCACTTCTCCTAGGCGATAAGAGTGGATGGTGCGTCGACAAATGAAGTGTCGTGGAAGTTGGTGTTCTTCGGCGATGTTCGGTTTCGGTCGGTGTTGGCCGTCGGATTGGCTTGGGTGTGGTGTTTGTGGTCTGGTGTTTATATTATGCTTGTTGTTCACGGCAAGTGTAGTTTTTTGTAACTCAAATTCTGCCTTCTATAAAGCTATGGTACGCCTAGGCGTACTCTCGGAAAAAAAAGTCTCTCATGTGGTAAGTTCATATTGATGTATGCACGTGGTTTGCATTTGTACTATACTGTACTACTATGTTTAAAAGAAACGGTACTCCCTTCGTCCTAAAATTCTTGTCTAATCGAAATTGTACTTCCTTAGTCCCAAAATTCCTTTCATCCCAAAATTCTTATCTACTCCCTCGTCCCAAAATTCCTGTCTTAGATTTGTATAAATTTTAGATTTGTATAAATTCTTACATAAATACGGATGTTTGTATAAATTTTAGATTTGTATAAATACAGATGTATGTATAAATACAGATGTATCTAGTTACATTTTATTGTTAGTACTATCGTAGTACTATGTTTCAAAAAATAAAACGCACGACGATCCAATAGAAAGGCAAGAAAAGTTCCTTCACCGCTCCGCCAAAACATCTGGGTTTTGTTCGTTGAAACCAAACCGCGTTGCTGCTTACTTGCTCCGCCTATGCACGACGCTTTGATGGTGCCAGATCTAGTGCACCAAGTCGGCAACAATAGGGGAGCAAAGAGTGTGCCACCTTGTCGCCCCGCCGAATCATCCCAAGGTGAAGCCGTAAAGTAAGAAACGCTCGGCGAAGGAAGATGAAATGGGCAAAGCGCGTGCTCCGGTACTGGACCCAACCCTCGCGACGGGCGTCCAAGCTTAACCACGAAGCTGAAATCGCATCCAAGCTTTAACCACGAAGCATCACAGGACTACAACAAAGCTAACATTGAGATACCATCCTAGTACACCGGAGGGAACACGATGCCTAAATCTACAGAGTGGTTGCTCAAACACACCGAGCAACCACACACGTGTCAGACCACACTACATGAAACACGAAAGCAAAGCTACATCGAAGACTACAGCCATTCGCACGGAGACGACGAAGCCTAGCAGGCCGTGCTCATCTGCAGGCGGCGAGCCAGGTGAACGAGGTGCCACGTCAGGGCCATCAGGGACAGCACGTTGCACAGGGACGAGTAGCTGTTGAGCTGCTTCAGCCGCTTGTTCAGCCTCACCACCTTGCTCTTGGCCATCTCCGCGTCGGGCGCCGTCACCGACGTCGTCGTCGTCGTCGTGGTCTTCGCCGCCCTGACGGTTCCCGTCGTGCCGTCCACCGGGCTACGGGCTCCTGCTGCCGTGGGGGTGGCTGTGGTGGCCGTGGCGGCCGTGGCCACGGTGACGGCCGGCGGGTCGACGATGTCGGACATGTCCCTTCCTCTGCCTTCTTCCTTCTCCACTTTCATCCTCTCGAACATCACCTGCGAAGAAGAGGAGTAAATCTGCATTAGATGGAATGATTTGCAACGAACGACAGGATAAAGTAACACAAAGAATGCCGGGCGTTCTTACCTTGGTGGCTTTTGGCTCGAGAAGCAGCATGTTGGCGAGGACCAGTCCCAGCGCGCTGAGCAAGTTGAAGCTCTGGGCGCGCGCCGCGAAGGAGCTCCTCTCGCGGCCGAGCAGGTGCGCCGCCAGGGCCAGGCCGACGCAGTACGCCATGGCGCGGAAGTACACCGGGTACAGCTTGCTCTGCACCACGCCGAGCTGCTGCCGGGGCAGCGACGCAGCGAGGACGTGGCTCGACACGAACGTCACCCACACGCACGCGCCGTAGGCCGTGGCGAACCCCAGCAGGTGCATCACCGCCGTCGCGGTGCGCGCGGCCTCCATGGGCGCGCCGAGCAGGTATCCCGCTGCATCGGATGCCACCTCCTGGGCCCGCCTCGCGATGTCCGTCAGGTTCTTGGTCACCTCGCCGGCCTTCGCCTTGGCGACCTCCTCGGCCCGCGCCACCTTCTCGGCCGCGCTCTCTGCGGCATCCTCGGCGTAATCCTCTGCACGCTCTGCAATGTCAGACACCTTGTCTTTGGCGTTCCTTGCAGCTTCAGAGACCTTGCCCTTGGCACTGGTCACTGTCTCAGCTGCTCGGTCCTTCACGTGCGACGCCTTCTCCTTGGCTCCACCGGCTGCTTCAGAGACCTTGTCCTTGGCACTCCTCACGGTTCCAGCCGCTCCATCCTTGATGTGTGCTGCCTTCTCCTTGGCTCCACCGGCTGCTTCGGAGACCTTGTCCTTGGCACTCATCGCAGCGCCCTTCGCCTCTGATGCAGCGTCGAACACCTTGTCCTCCGCTTTGTCCTTGGCACCAGAGAGCGTCTCCCCGGCGTCTCTCGCCACGTCCTCGGCGCCATCTCTGACGCGCGAGACCCCGTCTCTCGCGCCCTCCTCCAACCCCTTGGCCGCGCCGCAGAGCCTGTCCTTGCAGCGCTTCACCGCGCCGAACACCTTGCCCGTGGCGCTCTCCTTGGCATTGGACAGCTTCTCCTTGCCATCCTCCGCCGCGCCAGCCACCTTGTCCGCCGCGTTGGAGACGGCTCCCCTGGCCTCCTCCGACACCGTTTCTTTCGCCTCGACGCCGTCAAGAGCGTGAGGGGGCAAGACGTGCGTCTCTTTGGCGGAGCCCTGGCCCGGGGTGAGCGGGAGCTCGCGCTCGTACTCGACGATGACGACGCGGCGGCCCTCACGGAGGACATGCTCACCGTGCTGCTGGGCCGGCGGCGGAGGCGCTGGCGACCAGACGCCGGCGGCGGCCAGGGTGGAGAGGACGAGGCATACGGCTACAACGTTTATCATGATGGGAAATCGCATTGGGAGTGAGAGTGTACAGAGGCTGAGCTAAGAAGGTTTGGACAAGTAGCGTCTTGCCACTGTCGAGCCGCTTAAATCCGCGGGCGGCGGCGGACCTCGGATGGTTGTAGAAGGAGGAAGACGGGGCGAAGGTAGAACACGTGGAGAGCTCGTAGTAGAGGTGGCGGCGCGTGCGCGGTGCCGCGGTGACACGCGTGAGTTGTACGTGTCACGGTGTTGCGTCGCCTCGGCAGTCGCGCGCGGGAGTCGGCCGGTGGAGACCCGGCCAGAGCAAATGTTGCTGGTCGAGTTCAACGGTCGAACGCGCTGGTACGCGCGACACGGCCGATTGCATGTGTGGTCCGGATTTAAAACTTGAAACTCGCAAGGTAAATGAGTACTGGCTTATATGACTTGGCTTAAATCGACTAAAACTCAATGACAAACGATGCAAGTTAAGCTTTAAGAGCATCTCTAATAGCTGTCTTATTTTGGGGAAACGTTCAGCATTAACCGGCTGAAAACAATCGACGCTTCCGCCACCTCCTTTAAGCGCCCTGTGTTCTCGAGGCCCAAAGAAAGACGAGACATACCTCTTTATCTAGAAAATATCGCATTCCTTTCTTCGTCTCTCATTTATATGTTTTCTGCAACATTGTCTATGTTGCAAAAGTTCTTCTGTAACATTATATTTATTGCAGAAAAAGTGAAGACGAAAAAAAAGTTCCGGCAATAGAACGTATGTAGAAAAAAAATCTCGCAACACAATCTATGTTGCAAAAAAAAATCACACCACACAATTTATGTTGCAAAAAGATTTCGCAACACAACCTATGTTGCAAAAATTTCCGCAACAAGATCTTTGTTGCAAAGCAGAAGACGACGTTCAGTTGCTCGAATGATCTAATCTAATGGCCCGCGAGGCGACGGATCTTTTAAAAAGATCCACCGGCCAGCGCGTAGCAGACCCCCTTATTTTAAGCACGGAATTAAAGTGGTGTACAAGTTTTTGAGCATGATTTTTTCTTTAGGCATGAGCAATTGTCGTCTTCCACAGCTGCCTTATAATAGAGCACCCAAATCAACATTCTTTTTAACGAATATTTAAACTATTTCAACCATATTTCATGTTGAATGGTGCAATGCATGCCATGATTTTGACATGGACGCCAAGAATGTGAGAACTTTGCTAGCCTTTTGTTTGTGGATGCCGTGGAAGCATAGAAGTGTCATGGTCTTTGATGGGGTTGCTCCATCGGCAATTGTGGTGATGCGGCAAATCGAGGCGGAAGGAAGAGCATGGAAGATGGCCGGACTCGTTAGAGGCAGCTATGTTGGATTCTTGGCAGTAGTGGCTAGGCAGGCTAATGTGAGCGGTAGCTAGTGAAGTTTCTGTGGATATTTGTGGGTGCGATTACCACGTTGTAAAACCTTGTAAACTTGGTGGATGGGTTGTCTTCGCCTTTTTTCCCTCCCTATTAATGCATGATACACACTCATGCGTATTCTAGAAAAAAAAATTCATGTTTTAATCATAGTTCGACTGAAGTTTAAACATGTAAACTACAAACATAGATGAAATACGACATGCCACGTAAACTACGACAAGCAAACTACGAACACTACATAATATCTTAGCCGATATCATCAGACACATCACTCTAGCCGTCGGAATCGACGTTGACCCCATCAGAGGCTCCTACATTCTTATTCTTCTTGCCATATGATGACGAAGGCCCTGCCTCGGTGTCATTCTTGCACTTCAACTGCTTAGCGTCCCTCTTCCGGTAGAACTTCATCTCGGCTTGCACATATTCCGGATGTACCCTAGCAAACGCCACCATCACCTTCTCGTTGCTTTCTCTGATGTTGTCCCTCTCCTCAACGTCACCGGTGGATCGACGAGCTTCGCATCCACCTGAGACTCAATCTCCAGGATATTGAGCCTTGAGCGCGGGCGGCACGGTCAAACGTTGGGTACGTGCCGTGATAGTACATCCGACCACCGTGCTGGAACTCCACGTCGTTGTTGTCGGACGGCTGGAACTGCGTGCCCTTGAATCCCCCTTCATCTAGCCCTTCGGTGGCACGGCGAGGAGGCGGCGGCGCTGGGAAAGAAGCCGACGATTGGGGGAGGCGGCGGTGAGGAGGAGAGTCGACGCGGGTGCAGCGGCGACGCGGCGGACTTCGACGGAAAAAGCGGCGATGTAACGGCGGATTTCAGTGGAAAGGGGCGGTGGTGGCGCGATTCGTCAGTTTGGCGGTCGGGGAGCGGGGAGCGAGCGCGAGCGCGAGGTTGCGTGATGTGGATCTGCAGACGGCGGGCGGCGCGAGCGTGAGGTTGCGTGTGGAAGATGGCTGCTAGGTTGCGACCACGTATCATTTTGTTTGGACGATAACAACCAAGTGTTGTATATTTGTAGCACTTCGCGCTACATTTTAGGCACGCCTCTTTTTAAAAAAAAATTGTGGTCGGGCAATTGTTCGAGGCCTTTTTTGCCTCTCATGGCAAAAAAGGCTTGTGCCTGGAGTTAGGTCTGCTATTGGAGATGCTTTAATATGATATTAGTTGAATGTTTGCGCATTGCCACGGGAGGATACAAGAAATGACAATTTTATTGACCGAATCAAGGCACTACTCAATGTTTGATGTGCTTGCTTTGGAGCACGAGATAATCTGATCAAATTGGTTATAGCGAATGCATTATTTATTTAAGTGTATCATATAAGCATTGTGAGATTCAGGTTTTACAAAAATATTTTTTGGATCATAACTTTAAAAAATTACGTCTAAAATTTTAGTGACAACTCCATTACTTTGAAAATTCACTTTTTTTATAAGACACAACATTTTCTTGGCGTTGCCGACAAAAGCCGTAGTGAAGCAATTTGTCACATGGCTTTTGCCGGCAATTTTCTTGAAATGCAGGAACAATTTAAAAATTCATGAAGAATTTTGGAAGGTTTTTCGAATTCGTGGATATATTTGGAAATAGGAGAATAATTATGAAATTCATGAATATTTTTCGAAATTTGGAATCCATGAACATTTTCTGAAATACGGATTTTTTTTCGAATTCATGATCATTTTTCAAATCCGTGAATGTTTTTGAAATTTAGAATATTTTTATGAAGAAATTCTTTAAAATTTTACGGATTTTAAAAAATTCATGAGAATTTATTTTTTAAAATTCAGATTTTTTCAAAATCCCGAACTTTTTGACAAGAAAATAAAAATAGAAAAGGAAACGAAAAAAGAAAACAGGAAAGAAAAACAGGGGCGCCCCGCCCCACAATTTTCTTTTTGACGGGCCCCCGCCCCACAATTTTCTTTTTGACGGGCCCCCGCCCCACAATAGGCCGGCCGAAGTGTCACCATTTTAGCTAAAACTAAAATGCCCATGTAGCATCCCGTTCCGAAGGCCCACTCGCTCGTCACCTCTCGCTCCCGGTCGTTCGGTTCGCCTCCGCCCACTGTCCCCGCAGAACCCTATTCAGCCCCCGCCCGCATCGACGGGACGCTACTCCGCCGCCGGCGATGGAGGACATCGAGGACGTGCTGGGACCGGCCGGGTTTTCCGGCGGCGGAGCTCCTCCCGGGCTCCGCCTACCCCTCTCCACTGTCGCCGTCAAGCCCAAGCGCAGGTCGTCCAAGCTCGTGCAGACGCAGCCCCAGCCCGATGCCCGGATCCCAGGCACCCAGGTACCACCACCGCCATCGGCTGATCCTCTTACCACACGCGTGTTGACGTGTTGCCTTCGTTCCATGCTTGATCTGATTTGCTTCCTGATACTCGTGGTATCTGTGTTGCAGACGATATACGTCAAGACATTCGGGTGCTCACATAACCAGGCAAGCTTCCTCCGCATTACTCTCTGCTGTCACTTGTGCTGATTATTGTTTTTTTACGGAATCTTCCCAACCACTTAGCTCTTATCAACTGCTGTATGACTACTTAGCATGCTGTAATTTCCACGGTTTAAGTAAACAATTCTTCAGGAGAGCTGGCTGACAGTAATCGGTTGAACAGCTGATACGGCTTAAGTAGTGCTCAGTAGTACCTGGTTTGTGGGTTTAGTGGTGTGTGACTGCTGCTAAATGCTAGGCAGCTAATGGCTTTGCTAATGCTAATGTATAACCTCTGCTTTTCCCTTCTCTGCAGAGTGACAGTGAGTACATGTCGGGGCAGCTCTCGGCGTTTGGATATGCAATTACTGAAGAGCCTGAAGGAGCTGATTTGTGGCTAATTAACACGTACGCTTATAGTTTCTTGTTTGGTTATTTCTGTATTTCAGTATGCTAGATGAACTGCTTTAACTTGGCTGGCAACTAAGCTGGTTCTGCTTCGGTTCTTGTACTATCCATGAAGTGTGTATTCTTGCCTTCTTGGTATCAAATAGATTTCTATTTGATTTTGATATTTTAATTCCATGCTAATGCGTCTGCCCTGTGGTGCCTAATGGCGAAATGTGTAGCTGAGGTATGTGGATAAATTTTGACATGTACTGTTGCCATTCCAGATGCACTGTGAAAAATCCAAGTCAATCTGCCATGTCAACTCTCATATCAAAATGCAAGACGGCAAACAAGCCACTGGTTGTAGCTGGCTGTGTGCCACAAGGAAGCCGGGATCTGAAGGAGCTTGAAGGTATTAGTATAATAGGAGTGCAGCAGATAGATCGGGTTGTTGAAGTAGTTGAGGAAACTTTAAAAGGGCATGAGGTTCGGTTGTTGAGTCGGAAAACACTGCCCTCACTTGATTTACCCAAGGTACAATTTATTCATCATGTGCATCCGTTATATCTCACACATTGAAAGTTTTTATGTTAAACCTAATGACTGATAACAGCTACACTTTACAGGTTCGAAAGAATAAATTTATTGAGATCCTTCCAATAAATGTTGGGTGTCTAGGTGCTTGCACTTACTGCAAGACAAAGCATGCTCGTGGTCATCTTGGAAGCTATTCTATAGACAGCTTGGTTAGTGTACTGGAATATTTCTGTCAGTGCACGAAAATATTGCTTCTCCTAATTTTTTTGAAACAAATTATTTGTTTCCAATTCACCTTAGGTAGATCGTGTGAAAATTGTTGTCTCAGAAGGTGTTCGTGAGATATGGTTGAGCAGTGAAGATACTGGTGCTTATGGTAATTTCAGTATCCAAATTGTTATAGATTTACGCAGTGTTACATATCATATACTTCCATTCTACTTCGCCTCTGTGATCTTGTATTTTTTAGGTAGGGATATCGGTACAAATCTTCCGAATCTCTTAAATGCAATTGTTGCTGAGCTTCCTGCGGACAGAAGCACAATGCTTCGCATAGGGATGACAAATCCTCCCTTCATACTGGAGCATTTGAATGAGATAGCTAGTGTTTTGCGCCATCCTTGTGTTTATACTTTCCTTCATGTTCCTGTGCAATCAGGAAGTGATGCTGTTTTAAAGGTATGCTTGGAATTCTGACTTTATTTTTCAGTAGTACTCCCTCCGTTCACAAATATAAGATGTTCCATCTTTTTTCTGAATCGGATGTATACACGTTTTAGTCTTTTTATTCACTCATTTCAGTCCGTATGTATTCTATATCGAAATATCCAAAACATCTTATATTTGTGAATGGAGGAAGTAGTAGTAACCTATAGAGACAAGTTCATCATTTTTGACTATTTCTGTGTCTGCACATCTCAGGCAATGAATCGTGAATACACTGTCAGTGAGTTCAGAATGGTAGTTGATACTCTCTGTGAGCTTGTCCCGGGCATGCAAATTGCCACGGATATTATTTGTGGCTTTCCTGGTACGGTAGCAAGTTATTGGTTCAGCTATTCAGTCTTGTTTTCTTATTAGTTATAAATATCTTACATTGTCAATAGTTTGTTCTGAACTATATTATTCGGCTTCAGGCGAAACTGATGAAGATTTTGTTGAAACGGTTAACCTTATAAAAGAGTATCAGTTGCCTCAAGTTCACATATCACAGTTTTATCCCAGACCAGGTATCTTGTTCTGCCAAATGCCATGTTATTACTCCCTCCGTTTTTATTTTCTCCGCATATTTGTTTTGGTCAGTCAAAGTCAAGCTTTACAAACTTTGACAAAGTTTATAGACAAAAATATTAACACATACAATAACAAATCAATACCGTTAGATTCGTTGTTGAATGTACTTCCACATCATATAGATTTGTCATGCTAAATATTTATATTCTTTTCTATAAATTTGGTCAAACTTTACAAAGTTTGACTTCAGTCAGCTCTAATATGCGGAGTAAATAAAAACGGAGGGAGTAACTAATTATCAGTAATTTTTTCTTCAACTCAGCTGCAATGTTTTTTCTGTAGGAACACCTGCTGCTAGAATGAAGAAAGTGCCTAGCATTGAAGTGAAAAAACGAAGCCGTGAATTGACCTCAGTTTTCGAAGCTTTTTCACCATACGAAGGACTGAAAGGCAAAGTGGAGAGGATATGGATTACCGAAATAGCTACCGATGGTGTTCATTTGGTAAGTGTGATTGAAGCACGAATTGTCTATAATCAATATTGCTCATGCCAGATGCTAAATTTATAACTAGACAAACATTTGCTTGTATGAACTTCTGTTGCACAGGTTGGACATACCAAAGGGTATATCCAGGTCCTTGTCATTGCTCCAGATAGTATGCTAGGAACATCAGCTGATGCGAAGATCACATCTGTCGGAAGATGGTCTTTATTTGGTGAAGTGATAGAAGGAACCGTTGCCATAAAGGAAGCAGCGCTTGAACAAAATTCTGCTGAAGTGCAGGTAAAAAACAGCCCAAATCGTGTGGAGGAAGCCGCTTGTTCTACAAACACCTGCGATTCCTGTGCATGCTCGGGTGCAGAAAGCGTGGCACAACAATGTACTCCACAGCGATGTGAAGGTCCATCTGATGCACCGACAAATTGTGGTGATGCTACTCGTCAGGAAACACCTCAATCTACGCTTGTGAGAAGAAATGTCGAGGGGGCAGGGAAAACAAGTGGAAGTGATACAGAAAAATCTAGAGGGGACGATCAGCAGGTAAATGTGATTACCAGGGGAGCAGTAAACATTGACAGGATTCTTTGGGGTGGTCTGGCCGTAAGCTTTGCCACAACAGTGGCCATACTTGTGCTGCTTACCTGCAAGATTTTTTACACGTCCTCCTAAGGCTGGTGGTTGTAACTGTAATTTTTGTCTCCATTTTGGTGACTTTTCATGTGGAACCATCGTATCACCAAGTTATGTTGCTGAAATACAAATTCTCATGTATCCTTATAAACTTGTATACGACGAGAAATGGAGTTCTTTCATCTCACAGTTTGTTAGTGTCCAAATAAGTTTTGAGTGTCTAAATAAGTACCCGGCGTTTAAAGTTGCATCCAGTGAAATCTGAAGAGAAATGGACCGGTCGGGGCGTTTGAAATCCTTCCAACTTTGCAAAATGGACACTTCGAATACTTTTAGCCATGCAACCGCGGTCACCTGAATTGTCCGGACCGGTCTAACGTCTGAAGTCCTAAAAACTGGGGGAAGATTTGGGGAGCCCGGACGTCCGCCACATCGGACTCTTGCCCCCGGGTCCACCCAAAGCCCCTCTTCGGACACGTTCTTGCCCCCGGGTCCACCCAAAGCCCCTCTTCGGACACGTCCGCTCGCTCTAGAACCCTGGGCATCGCATTCATACCAGTTAGAGCAGACATGGCCGGATGGCAGCCTACTCGCATTCATGTCGGTTGACCAACCATGTGCCTACCTATCATTCACACCAGCTCAGCGACCGAGAAGCCTACTCCGCCGCATTAAAGCTTTGCCAGGCTGCATCAACTATTAAAGCGACTGAGCTCAGACGCAAACCCTACACTCTTCCAACGTCGTGGCACACCGAAAACATCTGCGTTGTTATGGGCAAGAAGTCTGATGCCAAGTAGTGGTGGGCTGGTGGCCAACACATGGCTCTGGATCTGGGAGGAGCTCCGGATCGAGTTCGTGCCGCCGCTCATGCTCTTTGAGCGTGTTTGGTTGCCCGCATTAGGCCCAGCCTGGCCCGCGCGGGAAGAAAGTGGCCCGTTTGGTTGCCTGCTTTCACTGTGCGGCCCGCATCGCACGGAACTTAAAGCACGTCCAGGCCAGGCCCAGGGGAAACGCCCGAATCGGCAGTAGCTCGCAAGCCTGGCTCGTGCGAGGCAGGGGAGGGCGACGCGCTTCTCCCCTCGTGCGAGCAGGGGAGATGGCGCTCGCTCGCTCGCGTCGCCGAAAAATCGGCGGGAGGATTTCGGCTCACCTCCCGCCGAGTCCACCCCTATTTAGCCCCTCCCTCACCGCCCCAACTCCCGCCACCATTCTCCCTCCGTTCGAGCTTTCCCGCCGACGCGCATCGGCACCGACGAGCAGGTAAGCGGCGCATCTTCATCGGCCGGCGGTCCACAGCGTCGGCGCTCCTTCACCGGCCGGTGTTGATCTTCCACGACCGTCCCCCCTCGTCCTCAAACTGCAGCCATGGCCTCTGTGAGTTCAATCCCCTTTCTCTCTGCTCCTTCTAGCTAGATCTGAGATGCAGCTAGGGTTTGATCTAGATGCATGGTTGATTAGTGGTCTGATCTGTGAGCTGCTATGGTTGATTGCTATGCTGCGGTTGCAATTTGTGGTAGGGCTAGATGTTCAAGCATGTGGTAGGCTAGATTAGTAGTAGAGTTTGAAGTTGGACCTTGTGCTTGTGTTGAATCATGCTTAGATCTGTGATTTGTAGCTGTTGGTTGTCCATTTGTAGCATGCTGTTTGTTGTAGTTGTATGTTCCTGCTCATAGATTGTCCGGTCTGCTTGGTATGATAGCGATGAAGCATGTGCTTACTATGATAGTGATGAACCATGTACATGTATGCTTCTGCTTTCATGGGTTGTCCGATATGTCGTGTGCTATGCTTACTGTCAATGCGTGCTACGATTGTAGGACATGATCACGCAGACGCAAGATCTTAGTTAGGCCCTTGTCGTGTCCGACAACCAGTTTGCTCCATCGTTTGTCGAGGACTCGCAGCCTATGTCCCAGATGGCACCTGATTCAGAGGTGTTCGCCTCTGATTCCCTCTCTCTGCCAATAGTGCTCGTTGAGCCAACTACTGCTGTTGTTGCCGCTGCCGCTGCACTCAAGCTAGCAGCAGCAAAGGCAAAGAAGGATGGTAGGTCGAACAACATGAAGTGGCAGCCGTTCATGTCCACGTTCGTGCTGAACAAGATGTGTGAGCTCATCTCTAGTGGAGTTAGGACCGACAAGGGCTTCAAGGAGGTGCACTTGAACACCGTTGCGAAGCAGGTGTTCGAGTTCTGTGGGTAAGAGGTGTCTGCCACCCAGGTGTACAACCACCTGAGGAAGTGGAGAAGTCGATGGATCCAAGTGTCCAGGCTGAGAGACCTTAGCGGTGCCTCATGGGATGAGAACACTTGCTCCATAGTTCTGGAGGCAGAGCACTACGCCGGCCATGTTGCAGTTAGCTCACAACCCTCTTCCTTTTCATACTGTCCACCATTGCCTACTCCTAATCGCAACTAACAACACTTGTGTTTCATTCTTAGGACCACCCAAGGGACGCTGAGTTCCTCAACACACCCATACAGAACTACAACCAGATGCAGCACATCTTCTCCTTCGGGCTGGCAACTGGGAAGCATGCCATGGGCTCGGGGGAGCCTCTTGGTTCTCACATGCCAGACTTCCTTGGGACCCCGGACGTCAAGGTCCTCGATGGCCCTGACAAGCCCGCTGCGAAGCCCTTCGACAAGCCATTTGACCCCGTCCATGATAGGAAGAGGAAGATAGGAGGCCTGATGGAGGAGGAGATCAATGTCTTCTGCAGCATGACTGAGGCGGTGAAGGAGGTGGCAACAACCATCAGGGAGTGCAAGCCCCTCGACGTCCACCCTGACCTGTATGGCGCTGTCATGACCCAGGATGGCTTCAGCGACGAGGCTCTCATGGCAGCTCCCAGCCACCTGCTTGACAATAAGGCCCAGGGTGTTGGGTTCGTTGCCATGTGTTGGAAATATGCCCTAGAGGCAATAATAAAATGGTTATTATTATATTTCCTTGTTCATGATAATTGTCTATTGTTCATGCTATAATTGTATTAACTGGAAACTGTAATACATGTGTGAATACATAGACCACAACATGTCCCTAGTAAGCCTCTAGTTGACTAGCTAGTTGATCAATAGATGGTCATGGTTTCCTGACCATGGACATTGGATGTCATTGATAACGGGATCACATCATTAGGATAATGATGTGATGGACAAGACCCAATCCTAAGCATAGCACAAGATCGTGTAGTTCGTTTGCTAAGAGATTTTCTAATGTCAAGTATCATTTCCTTAGACCATGAGATTGTGCAACTCCCGGATACCGTAGGAATGCTTTGGGTGTACCAAACGTCACAACGTAACTGGGTGGCTATAAAGGTACACTACAGGTATCTCCGAAAGTGTCTGTTGGGTTGGTATGAATCAAGACTGGGATTTGTCACTCCGTATGACGGAGAGGTATCTCTGGGCCCACTCGGTAATGCATCATCATAATGAGCTCAATATGACTAAGTAGTTAGTCACGGGATCATGCATTACGGAACGAGTAAAGTGACTTGCCGGTAACGAGATTGAACGAGGTATTGGGATACCGACGATCGAATCTCGGGCAAGTAACATACCGATTGACAAAGGGAATTGTATACGGGATTGATTGAATCCCCGACATCGTGGTTCATCCGATAAGATCATCGTGGAACATGTGGGAGCCAACATGGGTATCCAGATCCCGCTGTTGGTTATTGGCCGGAGAACGTCTCGGTCATGTCTGCATGGTTCCCGAACCCGTAGGGTCTACACACTTAAGGTTCGATGACGCTAGGGTTATAGGGAATAGATATACGTGGTTACTGAATGTTGTCCGGAGTCCTGGATGAGATCCCGGACGTCACGAGGAGTTCCGGAATGGTCCGGAGGTAAAGATTTATATATGGGAAGTCCCGTTTTGGCCACCGGAAGAGTTTCGGGCGTCACCGGTAATGTACCGGGACCTGCGGAGGGTTCTGGGGGTCCACCGGGAGGGGCCACCAACCCCGGAGGCCTGCGTGGGCCAAGTGTGGGAAGGGACCAGCCCGTAGGTGGGCTGGTGCGCCTCCCACAAGAGGCCCAAGGCGCAGGGAAAGGGGAAGGGGGAAACCCTAGGCTCAGATGGGCCTAAGGCCCACCTAGGGTGCGCCCCCCCTCTCTCCCCCTCTGTCCGCCCCCTTAGATGCATCTAGGGCTGGCCGCCACCCCTAGGGGGGAACCCTAGATGGGGGCGCAGCCCCTCCCCTTCCCCTATATATATTGGGGGTTTTGGGGCTGCCATAGACACGAGTCTCCCTCTCTCTTGGCGCAGCCCTACCCCTCTCCCTCCTCGTCTCTCGCAGTGCTTGGCGAAGCCCTGCTAGAGTGCCACGCTCCTGCACCACCACCACGCCATCGTGTTGCTGTTGGACGGAGTCTTCCCCTACCTCTCCCTCTCCCTTGCTGGATCAAGGCGCGGGAGACGTCACTGGGCTGCATGTGTGTTGAACGCGGAGGCACCGTTGTTCGGTGCTCAGATCGGATTCGGCCGCGATCTGAATCGCTTCGTGTATGACTCCACCGACCGCGTTCTTGCAACGCTTCCGCATCACGATCTACAAGGGTATGTAGATGCACTCCTCCCCTCTCGTTGCTAGCATCTCCTAGATTGATCTTGGTGACACGTAGGAAAATTTTGAATTATTGCTACGTTCCCCAACAGTGGCATCATGAGCTAGGTCTATGCGTAGATTCTATGCACGAGTAGAACACAAAGTAGTTGTGGGCGATGATTTGTTCAATTTGCTTGCCGTTACTAGTCTTATCTTGATTCGGCGGCATTGTGGGATGAAGCGGCCCGGACCGACCTTACACGTACTCTTACGTGAGACAGGTTCCACCGACTGACATGCACTTGATGCATAAGGTGGCTAGCGGGTGTCTGTCTCTCCCACTTTAGTCAGATCGGATTCAATGAAGAGGGTCCTTATGAAGGGTAAATAGCAATTGGCATATCACCGTTGTGGCTTTTGCGTAGGTAAGAAACGTTCTTGCTAGAAACCCATAGCAGCCACGTAAAACATGCAACAACAATTAGAGGACGTCTAACTTGTTTTTGCAGGGTAGCTATGTGATGTGATATGGCCAAAAGGATGTGATGAATTATATATATGTGATGTATGAGATTGATCATGTTCTTGTAATAGGAATCACGACTTGCATGTCGATGAGTATGACAACCGGCAGGAGCCATAGGACTTGTCTTAATTTATTGTATGACCTGCGTGTCAATGAAAAACGCCATGTAATTACTTTACTTTATTGCTAACCGTTAGCCATAGTAGTAGAAGTAATAGTTGGCGAGACAACTTCATGAAGACACGATGATGGAGATCATGGTGTCATGCCGGTGACGAAGGTGATCATGCCGCGCCTCGAAGATGGAGATCAAAGGCGCAAGATGACATTGGCCATATCATGTCACTTTATGATTTGCATGTGATGTATGTCATGTTTACATCTTATTTGCTTAGAACGACGGTAGCATAAATAAGATGATCCCTCACTAAAATTTCAAGAGATGTGTTCCCCCTAACTGTGCACCGTTGCGAAGGTTCGTTGTTTCGAAGCACCACGTGATGATCGGGTGTGATAGATTCTAACATTCGCATACAATGGGTGTAAGCCAGATTTACACATGCGAAACACTTAGGTTGACTTGACGAGCCTAGCATGTACAGACATGGCCTCGGAACACAAGAGACCGAAAGGTCGAACATGAGTCGTATAGTAGATACGATCAACATGGAGATGTTCACCGATGATGACTAGTCCGTCTCACGCGATGATCGGACACGGCCTAGTTGACTCGGATCATGTATCACTTAGATGACTAGAGGGATGTCTATCTGAGTGGGAGTTCATTAAATAATTTGATTAGATGAACTTAATTATCATGAACATAGTCAAAAGGTCTTTGCAAATTATGTCGTAGCTTACGCTTTAGTTCTACTAAGATATGTTCCTAGAGAAAATTTAGTTGAAAGTTGATAGTAGCAATTATGCGGACTGGGTCCGTAAACTGAGGATTGTCCTCATTGCTGCACAGAAGGCTTATGTCCTTAATGCACCGCTCGGTGTGCTGAACCTCGAGCGTCGTTTGTGGATGTTGCGAACATCTGACATACACGTTTTGATGACTACGTGATAGTTCAGTGCGTAATGTTAAACGGTTTAGAATTGAGGCACCGAAGACATTTTTGAAATGTCACAGAACATATGAGATGTTCCAAAGACTGAAATTGGGATTTCAGACTAGTGCCCACGTCAAGAGGTATGAGACCTCTGACAAGTTTCTTAAGCCTGCAAACTAAGGGAGAAAAGCTCAATCGTTGAGCATGTGCTCAGATTGTCTGAGTACTACAATCGCTTGAATCGAGTGGGAGTTAATCTTCCAGATGAGATAGTGATGGTTCTCCACTGTCACTGACACCAAGCTATTAGAGCTTTGTGATGAACTATAACATATCAGGGATAGACATGATGATCTTTGAGCAACTCGCGATGTTTGACACCGTGAAAGTAGAAATCAAGTAGGAGCATCAATTGTTGATGGTTAGTAAAACCACTAGTTTCAAGAAGGGCAGGGGCAAGAAGGGATACTTCATGAAACGGCAAATCAGTTGCTGCTCCAGCGAAGAAACCCAAGGTTGACCCCAAACCCGAGACTAAGTGCTTCTGTAATGAGGGGAACGGTCACTAAAGCAGAACTACCCTAGATACTTGGTAGATGAGAAGGCAGGCAAGGTCGACAGAAGTATATTGGATATACATTATATTAATGTGTACTTTACTAGTACTCCTAGTAGCACCACGGTATTAGATACCGGTTTGGTTGCTAAGTGTTGGTAACTCGAAATAAAAGGCTACGGAATAAACGGAGACTAGCTAAAGGTGAGATGATGATATGTGTTGGAAGTGTTTCCAAGGTTGATGTGATCAAACATCGCACGCTCCCTCTACCATCGAGATTGGTGTTAAACCTAAATAATTGTTATTTGGTGTTTGCGTTGAGCATAGACATGATTGGATTGTGTTTATCGCAATACGGTTATTCATTTAAGGAGAATAATGGTTACTCTTTTGAATAATACCTTCAATGGTCTTGCACCTAAAATGAATGGTTTATTGAATCTCGATCATAGTGATACACATGTTCATGCCAAAAGATATAAAATAATAATGATAGTACCACATACTTGTGGCACTGCCATTTGAGTCATATTGGTATAAAATGCATGAAGAAGCTCCATGTATGGATCTTTGGACTCACTCGTTTTTGAAAAGATTGAGACATGTGAACCATGTCTATTGTTAGATATGCATGAAGAAACTCCATACAGATGGATCGTTTGGACTCACTTGATTTTGAATCACTTGACATGCAAATCATACCACATGGGCAAGATGACTGAAAGGCCTCGTTTTCAGTAAGATGGAACAAGAAAGCAACTTGTTGGAAGTAATACATTTTGATGTGTGCAGTCCAATGAGTGCTGAGGCACGCAGTGAATATCATTATGCTCTTACTTCACAGATGATTTGAGTAGATGCTAAGTATGTTTACTTGATGAAACACAAGTTTGAATTATTGAAAGGTTCAAGTAATTTCAGAGTGAAGTTGAGGATCGTCGTGACAAGATGATAAAATGTCTGTGATATGATCATAGAGATGAATATCTGAGTTACGAGTTTGGCACACAATTAAGACATTGTGGAAATTGTTTCACAACTAATACCGCCTGGAACACCATAGTGTGATGGTGTGTCCGAACATCATAACTGCACCCTATTGGATATGGTGCATACCATGATGTCTCTTTTCGAATTACACTATCGTTTATGGGTTAGGCATTAGAGACAACCGCATTCACTTTAAATAGGGCACCACGCAATTCCGTTGAGACGACACCGTATGAACTATGGTTTAGAGAAACATAAGCTGTCGTTTCTTAAAAGTTTGGGGCTGCGATGCTTATGTGAAAAAGTTTCAGGCTGATAAGCTCAAACCCAAAGCGGATAAATGCATCTTCATAGAATACCCAAAACAGTTGGGTATACCTCCTATTTCAGATCTGGAAGCAAAAGTGATTGTTTCTAGAAACGGGTCCTTTCTCGAGGAAAAGTTTCTCTCGAAAGAATTGAGTGGGAGGATGGTGGAGACTTGATGAGGTTATTGAACCATGACTTCAACTAGTGTGTAGCAGGGCATAGGAAGTTGTTCCTGTGGCACCTACACCAATTAAAGTGGAAGCTTATGATAGTGATCATGAAACTTCGGACCAAGTCACTACCAAACCTCGTAGGACGACAAGGATGTGTACTACTTCAGAGTGGTACGTAATCCTGTCTTGGAAGTCATGTTGCTAGACAACAATGAACCTACGAGCTATGGAGAAACGATGGTGGGCTCAGATTCCGACGAATGGCTCGAGGCCATAAAATCCGAGAGAGGATCCATGTATAAAACAAAGTATAGACTTTGGAGGAACTACTTGATGGTCGTAAGGCTGTTGGGTGCAGATGGATTTTAAAAGGAAGATAGACAATGATGGTAAGTGTCACCATTAAGAAAGCTCGACTTGTCGTTAAGATGTTTTCCGACAAGTTCAAGGAGTTGACTACGATGAGATTTTCTCACTCGTAGCGATGCTAAGAGTCTGTTGGAATTATATTAGCAGTTACTGCATTATTTATGAAATCTTGCAGATAGGATGTCAAAACATTGTTTCCTCGATGATTTTCTTGAGGAAAGGTTGTATGTGATACAACCAGAAGGTTTTGTCAATCCTGAAAGATGCTAACAAGTATGCAAAGATCCAGCAATCCTTCTAAGGACTAGAGTAAGCATCTCGGAGTTGGAATGTACGCTTTGATGAGATGATCAAAGATTTTGGGTTTATACAAAGTTTATGAGAAACTTGTATTTCCAAAGAAGTGAGTGGGAGCAGTATAGAATTTTTGATGAGTATATGTTGTTAACATATTGTTGATCAGAAATGATGTAGAATTTCTGGAAAGCATACAGGGTTATTTGAAAAGTGTTTTTCAATGGAAAACCTGGATTAAGCTACTTGAACATTGAGCATCAAGATCTATAAGGATAGATCAAAAACGCTTAATAGTACTTTCAAATGAATACATACCGTGACAAGATTTTGAAGGAGTTCAAAATAGATCAGCAAAGAAGGAGTTCTTGGCTGTGTTACAAGGTGTGAGTATTGAGTAAGACTCAAGACCTGACCACGGCAGAAGAGAGAGAAAGGACGAAGGTCGTCCCCTATGCTTTAGACGTAGGCTCTACAGTATGCTATGCTGTGTACCGCACCTGAAGTGTGCCTTGCCATGAGTTAGTCAAGGGGTACAATAGTGATCCAGGAATGGATCACATGACAGCGGTCGAACTTATCCTTAGTAACTAGTGGACTAAGGAATTTTCTCGATTATGGAGGTGGTAAAAGAGTTCGTCGTAAAGGGTTACGTCGATGCAAACTTTGACACTAATCCGGATGACTCTGAGTAGTAAACCGGATTCGTATAGTAGAGCAGTTATTTGGAATAGCTCCAAGTAGCGCGTGGTAGCTGCATCTACAAGATGACATAGAGATTTGTAAAGCACACACGGATCTGAAAGGTTCAGACCCGTTGACTAATAACCTCTCTCACAAGCGAGATATGAACAAACCCCATGGGTGTTGGATTCATTACAATCACATAGTGATGTGAACTAGATTATTGACTCTAGTGCAAGTGGGAGACTGTTGGAAATATGCCCTAGAGGCAATAATAAAATGGTTATTATTGTATTTCCTTGTTCATGATAATTGTCTATTGTTCATGCTATAATTGTATTAACTGGAAACCGTAATACATGTGTGAATACATAGACCACAACATGTCCCTAGTAAGCCTCTAGTTGACTAGCTCGTTGATCAATAGATGGTCATGGTTTCCTGACCATGGACATTGGATGTCATTGATAACGGGATCACATCATTAGGAGAATGATGTGATGGACAAGACCCAATCCTAAGCATAGCACAAGATCGTGTAGTTCGTTTGCTAAGAGCTTTTCTAATGTCAAGTATCATTTCCCTAGACCATGAGATTGTGCAACTCCCGGATACCGTAGGAATGCTTTGGGTGTACCAAACGTCACAACGTAACTGGGTGGCTATAAAGGTACACTACAGGTATCTCCGAAAGTGTCTGTTGGGTTGGTACGAATAGAGACTGGGATTTGTCACTCCGTATGACGGAGAGGTATCTCTGGGCCCACTCGGTAATGCATCATCATAATGAGTTCAATATGACTAAGTAGTTAGTCACGGGATCATGCATTACGGAACGAGTAAAGTGACTTGCCGGTAACGAGATTGAACGAGGTATTGGATACCGACGATCGAATCTCGGGCAAGTAACATACCGATTGACAAAGGGAATTGTATACAGGATTGATTGAATTCCCGACATCGTGGTTCATCCGATGAGATCATCGTGGAACATGTGGGAGCCAACATGGGTATCCAGATCCCGCTGTTGGTTATTGGCCGGAGAACGTCTCGGTCATGTCTGCATGGTTCCCGAACCCGTAGGGTCTACACATTTAAGGTTCGATGACGCTAGGGTTATAGGGAATAGATATACGTGGTTACCGAATGTTGTTCGGAGTCCCGGATGAGATCCCGGACGTCACGAGGAGTTCCGGAATGGTCCAGAGGTAAAGATTTATATATGGGAAGTCCCGTTTTGGCCACCGGAAGAGTTTCGGGCGTCACCGCCACCGGAGGGTTCCGGGGGTCCACCGGGAGGGGCCACCAACCCCGGAGGCCTGCGTGGGCCAAGTGTGGGAAGGGACCAGCCCCTAGGTGGGCTGGTGCGCTTCCCACAAGAGGCCCAAGGCGCAGGGAAAGGGGAAGGGGGAAACCCTAGGCTCAGATGGGCCTAAGGCCCACCTAGGGTGCGCCCCCTGTTGGAAATATGCCCTAGAGGCAATAATAAATTGGTTATTATTATATTTCCTTATTCATGATAATCGTTTATTATCCATGCTAAAATTGTATTGAAAGGAAACTCAGATACATGTGTGGATACATAGACAACACCATGTCCCTAGTAAGCCTCTAGTTGACTAGCTCGTTGATCAATAGATGGTTACGGTTTCCTGACCATGGACATTGGATGTCGTCGATAACGGGATCACATCATTAGGAGAATGATGTGATGGACAAGACCCAATCCTAAGCCTAGCACAAGATCGTGTAGTTCGTTTGCTCAGAGCTTTTCTAATGTCAAGTATCATTTCCTTAGACCATGAGATTGTGCAACTCCCGGATACCGTAGGAATGCTTTGGGTGTACCAAACGTCACAACGTAACTGGGTGGCTATAAAGGTGCACTACAGGTATCTCCGAAAGTGTCTGTTGGGTTGGCACGAATCGAGACTGGGATTTGTCACTCCGTGTAAACGGAGAGGTATCTCTGGGCCCACTCGGTAGGACATCATCATAATGTGCACAATGTGACCAAGGAGTTGATCACGGGATGATGTGAGTTACGGAACGAGTAAAGAGACTTGCCGGTAACGAGATTGAACAAGGTATCGGGATACCGACGATCGAATCTCGGGCAAGTAACATACCGATAGACAAAGGGAATTGAATACGGGATTGATTGAATCCCCGACATCGTGGTTCATCCGATGAGATCATCGTGGAACATGTGGGAGCCAACATGGGTATCCAGATCCCGCTGTTGGTTATTGGCCGGAGAACGTCTCGGTCATGTCTGCATGGTTCCCGAACCCGTAGGGTCTACACACTTAAGGTTCGATGACGCTAGGGTTATAAGGAAGTTTGTATGTGGTTACCGAATGTTGTTCGGAGTCCCGGATGAGATCCCGGACGTCACGAGGAGTTCCGGAATGGTCCGGAGGTAAAGATTTATATATGGGAAGTCCTGTTTTGGTCACCGGAAAAGTTTTGGGTGCTATCGGTAATGTACCGGGACCACCGGGAGGGTCCCGGGGGTCCACCAGGTGGGGCCACCAGCCCCAGAGGGCTGCGTGGGCCAAGTTTGGGAGGGGACCAGCCCCAGGTGGGCTGGTGCGCCCCCCACAAGAGGCCCAGGGCGCAGGAAAGGGGGGAAGGGGGAAACCCTAGGCTCAGATGGGCCTAAGGCCCATCTAGTGGGGCGCCCCCCTCTCTCGCCCCCTTGGCCGCCCCCCAAGCCCCATCTAGGGCTGGCCGCACCCCTTGGGGGGGAACCCTAGATGGGGGCGCAGCCCTCCCCCTCCCCTATATATATTGGGGTTTTGGGGCTGCCATACACATGATAACACATCTCCCTCATGGTGCAGCCCTACCCCTCTTCCTCCTCCTCTCCCGCGGTGCTTGGCGAAGCCCTGCAGGATTGCCACGCTCCTCCATCACCACCACGCCGTCGTGCTGCTGCTGGACGGAGTCTTCCCCAACCTCTCCCTCTCTCCTTGCTGGATCAAGGCGTGGGAGACGTCACCGGGCTGCACGTGTGTTGAACGCGGAGGCACCGTTCTTCGGTGCTTAGATCGGAATCAACCGCGATCTGAATCGCTACGAGTACGACTCCTTCATCCGCGTTCTTGCAACGCTTCCGCATCGCGATCTACAAGGGTATGTAGATGCACTCCCCTTCCCCTCGTTGCTAGATTACTCCATAGATTGATCTTGGTGATGCGTAGAAAATTTTGAATTTCTGCTACGTTCCCCAACAGTGGCATCATGAGCTAGGTCTATGCGTAGTTTCTATGCACGAGTAGAACACAAAGCAGTTGTGGGCGTAGATGTTGCCAATTCTTCTTGCCGCTACTAGTCTTATCTTGTTTCGGCGGCATTGTGGGATGAAGCGGCCCGGACCGACCTTACACGTACGCTTACGTGAGACAGGTTCCACCGACTGACATGCACTAGTTGCATAAGGTGGCTAGCGGGTGTCTGTCTCTCCCACTTTAGTCGGAACGGATTCGATGAAAAGGGTCCTTATGAAGGGTAAATAGAAATTGGCATATCACGTTGTGGTTTTACGTAGGTAAGAAACGTTCTTGCTAGAAACCTATACAAGCCACGTAAAAACTTGCAACAACAATTAGAGGACGTCTAACTTGTTTTTGCAGCATGTGCTATGTGATGTGATATGGCCAGAAGATGTGATGAATGATATATGTGATGTATGAGATTGATCATATTCTTGTAATAGGAATCACGACTTGCATGTCGATGAGTATGACAACCGGCAGGAGCCATAGGAGTTGTCTTTATTTTTTGTATGACCTGCGTGTCATTGAATAACGCCATGTAAATTACTTTACTTTATTGCTAAGCGCGTTAGCCATAGAAGTAGAAGTAATCGTTGGCGTGACAACTTCATGAAGACACAATGATGGAGATCATGATGATGGAGATCATGGTGTCATGCCGGTGACAAAGATGATCATGGTGCCCCGAAGATGGAGATCAAAGGAGCAAAATGATATTGGCCATATCATGTCACTATTTGATTGCATGTGATGTTTATCATGTTATGCATCTTATTTGCTTAGAACGACGGTAGCATAAATAAGATGATCCCTCACTAAAATTTCAAGAGACGTGTTCCCCCTAACTGTGCACCGTTGCGAAGGTTCGTTGTTTCGAAGCACCACGTGATGATCGGGTGTGATAGATTCTAACGTTCGAATACAACGGGTGTTGACGAGCCTAGCATGTACAGACATGGCCTCGGAACACATGCGAAACACTTAGGTTGACTTGACGAGCCTAGCATGTACAGACATGGCCTCGGAACACAAGAGACCGAAAGGTCGAACATGAGTCGTATAGTAGATACGATCAACATGGAGATGTTCACCGATGATGACTAGTCCGTCTCACGTGATGATCGGACACGGCCTAGTTTGACTCGGATCATGTATCACTTAGATGACTAGAGGGATGTCTATCTGAGTGGGAGTTCATTAATATCAGATGAACTTAATTATCATGAACATAGTCAAAAGGTCTTTGCAAATTATGTCATAGCGCTTTAGTTCTACTGTTTAAGATATGTTCCTAGAGAAAATTTAGTTGAAAGTTGGTAGTAGCAATTATGCGGACTGGGTCCGTAAACTGAGGATTGTCCTCATTGCTGCACAGAAGGCTTATGTCCTTAATGCACCGCTCGGTGTGCTGAACCTCAGCGTCGTCTGTAGATGTTGCGAAACATCTGACATACACGTTTTGATGACTACGTGATAGTTCAGTGCGTAATGCTAACGGTTTAGAATTGTGGCACCAAAGACGGTTTTTGAAACGTCGCAGAACATATGAGATGTTCCGAAGACTGAAATTGGGATTTCGGACTAGTGCCCACGTCAAGAGGTATGAGACCTCTGACAAGTTTCTTAAGCCTGCAAACTAAGGGAGAAAAGCTCAATCGTTGAGCATGTGCTCAGATTGTCTGAGTACTACAATCACTTGAATCGAGTGGGAGTTAATCTTCCAGATGAGATAGTGATGGTTCTCCATAGTCACTGCCACCAAGCTATTAGAACTTCGTGGTGAACTATAACATATTAGGGATAGACATGATGATCCTTGAGCAACTCGCGATGTTTGACACCGCGAAAGTAGAAATCAAGAAGGAGCATCAATTGTTGATGGTTAGTAAAACCACTAGTTTCTAGAAGGGCAAGGGCAAAAGGGATACTTCATGAAACAGCAAATCATTTGCTGCTCTAGTGAAAAATCCCAAGGTTGAACCCAAACCCGAGACTAAGTGCTTCTGTAATGAGGGGAACGGTCACTGAAGCAGTACTACCCTAGATACTTGGTAGATGAGAAGGCAGGCAAGGTCGACAGAAGTATATTGGATATACATTATATGAATGTGTACTTTAGTAGTACTCCTAGCAGCACCAGGGTATTAGATACCGGTTCGGTTGCTAAGTGTTAGTAACTCGAAATAAAAGCTGCGGAATAAACGGAGACTAGCTAAAGGTGAGATGACGATATGTGTTGGAAGTGTTTCCAAGGTTGATGTGATCAAGCATCGCATGCTCCCTCTACCATCGAGATTTGGTGTTTGCGTTGAGCATGATTGGATTATGTTTATCGCAATACGGTTATTCATTTAAGGAGAATAATGGTTACTCTGTTTATTTGAATAATACCTTCAATGGTCTTGCACCTAAAATGAATCTCGATCGTAGTGATACACATGTTCGTGCCAAAAGATATAAAATAGTAATGATAGTACCACATACTTGTGGCACTGCCATTTGAGTCATATTGGTATAGAACGCATGAAGAAGCTCCATGTAGATGGATCTTTGGACTCAGTCGTTTTTGAAAAGATTGAGACATGCGAACCATGTCTATTGGTATATATGCATGAAGAAACTCCATGCAGATGGATCGTTTGGACTCACTTGATTTTGAATCACTTGAGACATGCAAATCATACCACATGGGCAAGATGACTGAAAGGCCTCGTTTTCAGTAAGATGGAACAAGAGAGCAACTTATTGGAAGTAATACATTTTGATGTATGCAGTCCAATGAGTGCTGAGGCATGCAGTGGATATCGTTATGTTCTTACTTCACAGATGATTTGAGTAGATGCTGAGTGTATTTACTTGATGAAACACAAGTCTGAATTATTGAAAGGTTCAAGTAATTTCAGAGTGAAGTTGAAGATCGTCGTGACAAGAGGATAAAATGTCTGTGATATGATCATAGAGATGAGTATCTGAGTTACGAGTTTGGCACACAATTAAGACATTGTGGAAAGTGTTTCACAATTAATACCGCCTGGAACACCATAGTGTGATGGTGTGTCCGAACATCATAACTGCACCCTATTGGATATGGTGCATACCATGATGTCTCTTATCGAATTACCACTATCGTTTATGGGTTAGGCATTAGAGACAACCGCATTCACTTTAAAAGGGCACCACGCAATTCCGTTGAGACGACACCGTTTAGAGAAACCTAAGTTGTCGTTTCTTAAAAGTTTGGGGCTGCGATGCTTATGTGAAAAAGTTTCAGGCTGATAAGCTCGAACCCAAAGCGGATAAATGCGTCTTCATAGAATACCCAAAACAGTTGGGTATACCTCCTATTTCAGATCTGGAAGCAAAAGTAATTGCTTCTAGAAACGGGTCCTTTCTCGAGGAAAAGTTTCTCTCGAAAGAATTGAGTGGGAGGATGGTGGAGACTTGATAAGGTTATTGAACCGTCACTTCAACTAGTGTGTAGCAGGGCACAGGAAGTTGTTCCTGTGGCACCTACACCAATTGAAGTGGAAGCTTATGATAGTGATCATGAAACTTCGGATCAAGTCACTACCAAACCTCGTAGGACGACGAGGATGCGTGCTACTTCAGAGTGGTACGTGATCCTGTCTGAGATATCATGTTGTTGGACAATACTGAACCTACGAGCTATGGAGAAGCGATGGTGGGCCCATATTCCGACAAATGGTTAGAAGCCATGAAATCCGAGATAAATGGATCTTTGAAGAAGAAGACGGACGTGGACGGTAATGTTACCGTCTATGAAGCTCGACTTGTGGCAAAGAGTATTTCCACAAGTTCAAGGAGTTGACTACGATGAGATTTTCTCATCCGTAGCGATGCTTAAGTCCGTCGGAATCATGTTAGCATTAGCTGCATTTATGAAATCTGGCAGATGGATGTCAAAACAAGTTTCCTTACCAGTTTTCGTAAGGAAAGGTTGTATGTGATACAATCAGAAAGGTTTTGTCGATCCTAAGGATGCTAAAAGGTATGCTAGCTCCAGCGATCCTTCCATGGACTAGAGCAAGCATCTCGGAGTCAGAATATACGCTTTGATGGAGTGATCAAAGTTTTTGGGTTTATACAAAGTTTGTTAGAAACTTGTATTTACAATAAAGTGAGTGGGAGCGCTACAACATTTCTGATAAGTATATGTGAATGACATATTGTTGATCCGAAATGATGTAAAATTTCTGGAAAGCATAAAGGGTTGTTTGAAAGGAGTTTTTCAAAGGAAGACCTGGATAAAGCTGCTTACATATTGGGCATCAAGATCTATAGAGATAGATCAAGACGCCTGATGATACTTTCAAAGAACGCACACCTTGACATGATTTTGAAAGAGTTCAAAATAGATCAGCAAAGAAGGAGTTCTTGGCTGTGTTACAAGGTGTGAGTATTGAGTAAGACTCAAGACCTGACCACAGCAGAAGAGAGAGAAAGGACGAAGGTCGTCCCCTATGCTTTAGACGTAGGCTCTACAGTATGCTATGCTGTGTACCGCACATGAAGTGTGCCTTGCCATGAGTTGGTCAAGGGGTACAATAGTGATCCGGGAATGGATCACATGACAGCGGTCGAACTTATCCTTAGTATCTAGTGGACTAAGGAATTTTCTCGATTATGGAGGTGAAAAGGAGTTCGTCGTAAAGGGTTACGTCGATGCGAACTTTGACACTAATCCGGATGACTCTGAGTAGTAAACCGGATTCGTATAGTAGAGCAGTTATTTGAAATGGCTCCAAGTAGCGCGTGGTAGCATCCACAAGATGACATAGATATTCGTAAAGCACACACGGATCTGAAAGGTTCAGACCCGTTGACTAATAACCTCTCTCACAAGCATAACATGATCAAACCAGAACTCATTGAGTGTTAATCACATAGTGATGTGAACTAGATTGTTGACTCTAGTAAACTCTTTGGATGTTGGTCACATGGTGATGTGACCTGTGAGTGTTAATCACATGGTGATGTGAACTAGATTATTGACTCTAGTGCAAGTGGGAGACTGTTGGAAATATGCCCTAGAGGCAATAATAAATTGGTTATTATTATATTTCCTTGTTCATGATAATCGTTTATTATCCATGCTAGAATTGTATTGATAGGAAACTCAGATACATGTGTGGATACATAGACAACACCATGTCCCTAGTAAGCCTCTAGTTGACTAGCTCGTTGATCAATAGATGGTTACGGTTTCCTGACCATGGACATTGGATGTCGTTGATAACGGGATCACATCATTAGGAGAATGATGTGATGGACAAGACCCAATCCTAAGCCTAGCACAAGATCGTGTAGTTCGTTTGCTCAGAGCTTTTCTAATGTCAAGTATCATTTCCTTAGACCATGAGATTGTGCAACTCCCGGATACCGTAGGAATGCTTTGGGTGTACCAAACGTCACAACGTAACTGGGTGGCTATAAAGGTGCACTACAGGTATCTCCGAAAGTGTCTGTTGGGTTGGCACGAATCGAGACTGGGATTTGTCACTCCGTGTAAACGGAGAGGTATCTCTGGGCCCACTCGGTAGGACATCATCATAATGTGCACAATGTGACCAAGGAGTTGATCACGGGATGATGTGAGTTACGGAACGAGTAAAGAGACTTGCCGGTAACGAGATTGAACAAGGTATCGGGATACCGACGATCGAATCTCGGGCAAGTAACATACCGATAGACAAAGGGAATTGAATACGGGATTGATTGAATCCCCGACATCGTGGTTCATCCGATGAGATCATCGTGGAACATGTGGGAGCCAACATGGGTATCCAGATCCCGCTGTTGGTTATTGGCCGGAGAACGTCTCGGTCATGTCTGCATGGTTCCCGAACCCGTAGGGTCTACACACTTAAGGTTCGATGACGCTAGGGTTATAAAGGAAGTTTGTATGTGGTTACCGAATGTTGTTCGGAGTCCCGGATGAGATCCCAGACGTCACGAGGATTTCCGGAATGGTCCGGAGGTAAATATTTATATATGGGAAGTCCTGTTTTGGTCATCGGAAAAGTTTCGAGTGCTATCGGTAATGTACCGGGACCACCGGGAGGGTCCCGGGGGTCCACCAGGTGGGGCCACCGGCCCCAGAGGGCTGCGTGGGCCAAGTGTGGGAGGGGACCAGCCCCAGGTGGGCTGGTGCGCCCCCCACAAGAGGCCCAGGGCGCAGGAAAGGGGGGAAGGGGGAAACCCTAGGCTCAGATGGGCCTAAGGCCCATCTAGTGGGGCGCCCCCTCTCTCCCCCCCTTGGCCGCCCCCAAGCCCCATCTAGGGCTGGCCGCACACCTTGGGGGGGGAACCCTAGATGGGGGTGCAGCCCTCCCCCTTCCCTATATATATTGGGGTTTTGGGGCTGCCATACACATGAGAACACATCTCCCTCATGGCGCAGCCCTACCCCTCTTCCTCCTCCTCTCTCGCGGTGCTTGGCGAAGCCCTGCAGGATTGCCACACTCCTCCATCACCACCACGCCGTCGTGCTGTTGCTGGACGGAGTCTTGCCCAACCTCTCCCTCTCTCCTTGCTGGATCAAGGCGTGGGAGACGTCACCGGGCTGCACGTGTGTTGAACGCGGAGGCACCGTTCTTCGGTGCTTAGATCGGAATCAACCGCGATCTGAATCGCTACGAGTACGACTCCTTCATCCGCGTTCTTGCAACGCTTCCGCATCGCGATCTACAAGGGTATGTAGATGCACTCCCCTTCCCCTCGTTGCTAGATTACTCCATAGATTGATCTTGGTGATGCGTAGAAAATTTTGAATTTCTGCTACGTTCCCCAACACCCCCCTCCCCCTCTGGCCGCCCCCTTAGATGCATCTAGGGCTGGCCGCCACCCCTAGGGGGGGAACCCTAGATGGGGGCGCAGCCCCTCCCCTTCCCTATATATATTGGGGGGTTTGGGGCTGCCATAGACACGAGTCTCCCTCTCTCTTGGCGCAGCCCTACCCCTCTCCCTCCTCGTCTCTCGCAGTGCTTGGCGAAGCCCTGCTAGAGTGCCACGCTCCTCCACCACCACCACGCCGTCGTGCTGCTGCTGGACGGAGTCTTCCCCTACCTCTCCCTCTCCCTTGCTGGATCAAGGCGCGGGAGACGTCACCGGGCTGCATGTGTGTTGAACGCGGAGGCACCGTTGTTCGGTGCTTAGATCGGATTCGGCCGCGATCTGAATCGCTTCGTGTACGACTCCACCGACCGCATTCTTGCAACGCTTCCGCATCGCGATCTACAAGGGTATGTAGATGCACTCCTCCCCTCTCGTTGCTAGCATCTCCTAGATTGATCTTGGTGACACGTAGGAAAATTTTGAATTATTGCTACGTTCCCCAACACCACGGTCGACGCTCACAGGGTGCTGTGGCTCAGGAGCTGGCTGGGAAAGCACTACTACTAGAGTAGTGCTGCCTGTGAGCGTGCATGATCCCCGACGGCGATGGCGGTGGCGACGACCACGATGACGATGACGACGTACATTTTGTGTAGCTAGGGCTCAAAAACTATTTGATGGTCTGTATATCTTGGTGAGGTGATATATACTAACCCCTAATGCTGATGGTGAACTTGCGGTGTAAGGACGACACCCTCTTTTGGATGTGGTGGCAGGTTAACACCAAGGTAGTGCTAGGAAGAGCTTGCTATGTCGTATGATCATGCATGCTTTACTTCTCTTCTGCTCCATTGTTGTTTGTGTGCTACTTTACTTGCTACTTGTGTGCTCCATTGATTTGCTGCTTCAACTCTTGCTCTTGTGCATTGCTAGGGCAAGTGGTATGCCGTGTTCATCGGTAAGGTCCCAGGGGTTTATAGTTCATGGGAAGAAGCCAGTGCACAAGTGGCATCGTATAGCAACAACACCCATAGAGGGTTCAAGACTAGGCATGCAGCAGAACAAGCTTACTCCAAGTGGGTGCGAAAGCATGGCAGCACTGTTGACAATCGCAAGGTTGGAGGTGTGAAGGTGCATCGTCAGTTTGGGCTGAAGCTGAAGAACTTCATCATCTTCGCCCAGTTCATCGCCATTGTTGTGTTGTGGCGTTGGTGTGCTAGGTGTGGGTAAGCTCACCAACTAGGGCACAAGGTAAGCATAACATGTACGCCGTATGCAACCAAACGCCGTGTTCATGTGCCGCTCGGGCCAATGCAGGCAACCAAACAAAGTGCACTTGGGTATTACCTAATGTAGGGACACTAGATGCAGGCAACCAAACAACTGGCAGATGGCGTATTAGGGCCTATTTTTGCTCAACCAGGCTGGTTTGAGAAGTGTATGTGATGCAGACCCTGTAGCAAACGGCAACCAAACACGCCCATTGGGTCCCTCGTCCTCCACGGCTCCGAAGGATGTCAAGCCATAGCCGATCTCCTCGGACGAGGAGTAGGAGCCACCCATCCTCGCCTCTGTGCCCACGACGAACGATGAGTTCATGTGACACATGAAGGTGGTGCTGCAGCAATCGCTGATCGAGTGTGGTCAGCCATCTCCTCCGTGCAACTGCGACGTCTAGATCAGACATCGCGTGAAGGAGGAGCCATTGTCACTGCTGCGCAACCACGACGGGGCACCGTCACCCCCGCTTCACCAGCCGGACAACTAGTGCCGCCTGGTCCTCGCCACCGTCAAGAAAGAGGAGCCCGTGCTCCCACCTTGTCGCCAGTCGCGCCTCCACTACTACCTCAAAGGCGTCAGCGTTGGCGCCTCGTCATCCAAGAGCATAGTCGGCATGGGTCCTCGGCCTAGGTAGCAATCACAAATAGGCAGGTCACCTCGGCCTGGGTGTTTGCGGAGACTTGGGCGTTGACCGGTCCAAGACCACCGTCGAGTCGGCTGCCGCGTCGGCATCAGATCAAGACCAACTCCTTAGTGGGGCCGGCGGAGTTTGAGCACGGAACCTTCATCCGAGCCGTCGATGTCATCGAAGACAAGCGACACAAGGCGATGGAGGGTGCGACGGAGGGTCTCAAGCATGCTGCTGCGGACACGCAAGGATGCGGTGATGCCTAGCAGGCTTTCTGCTACCGGCGTGACGACAAGGACGACGACTCAAACGACATCATAGATGGTGGCTCGTGCGACGACATAGACGATGAAGGAGATGCCTGTGCTAATTTAGTTTAAATTAAAATTAGTTTGAACTTGTTAAACTTTGTTAGTTTGATTCTAAATATATCAAAACTTATTCATTTAGCATGAATTTCATCTTTGTTTGTATTCAATCCATTTCAAAATGGATCGAAATTTGATGCTTATAGTTGGATGGTTGGCCTTGCTCGTGTCCACCTATATTTGGTGCACGTCCATCGGGTGATTCGCGTTTGAGCTGCCCTAAACCCCGTCGTGTATCTGCCTCTCTGCTCCTAGTTCCTATTTTGAATCCCTCTTCAGTCTACCAATCTTAGGGCATCCACAGTCGGACTTAGAAATTCCGCCCCCCTAAACATCCACGTCAGACGGCCCCTTAAAGTCATGCTAGACAGTCACACTCTCATATCTCTTTTTTTTTGCGAGGAAAACTTCCGATCTATTCATCAACTATCAATGTAGTACATAGAATACCAGAAGTAAGAAATACATCCAGGTCCGTAGACCATCTACCGACGACTACAAGCACTGGAGCAAGCCAAAGGCGCGCCGCCGTCATCGCTCCTCCCTCATCGGAGCCGGGCAAACCTTGTTGTAGTAGACAGTTGGGAAGTCGTCGTGCTGAGGCCCCATAGGACCAGCGCACTAGAACAACAATCGCCGCCGATGAAGAGAAACATACATCGAAAGGATCCTAACTGTAGACACACGAACACAGAAGAACAAAGACCAGAACCACGTGGATCCACCGAAAACAAACGCCGACCGAATCCCACGAGATCTACTGGAGAACAACCTCCACACGCCCTCCGATGATGTTGAAAACACCACCGGAAGAGGGGCTAGGTGGGGAGGACCTTATTCCATCTACAGAGAGCCGCCACCGCCCCACATCTCTGAGCAGGACACAAACCCTAGAAAAACACAAAAAACCATCAAACGGAGCCCTTGCGCCGGCAAGGGTCGAAATCCACCACGCCTCCATGGTCCTAAGACCACAGAAGACGAGGTAGACCGCCAGCGGCGCCGGCGGGAGGCAGGAGAAAGCCTAGCACACTGGGTGTTGGGTACGAGCGCCGCCGCCGTTGCTTTTCCTTCGGTTCGTACACCCACTCACACTCTCATATCTAACCCTCGAATGTATGCAAATCCATCACATTCGGCATACACATTAATATCACAAGAGAATTGAGTAGTTTCACAATTCAAAACACATAGTTAATACATGAAAATAGATAGTTCAAACATGAAATTTATTTGAAGTGCACAATTCAAACATTAAACTATTTGATTTCCTCCTTGGTTTTTATTGTGGTCCATATATGCTCCATAAGATTATTGAGTAGCTGCATGTGCACCTGTCATCTCGAAGATTCTGATGCATCTGCAGAATTGGATCTGCATCTTGATCCGTGATGTGTACCTGTTCTCCGGGTTTCTCGAAATCATGGGTTCGGGCTGCCCGTTATCCCGTCCTTGACAACCATATTATACAAAATGACACAACATGTCATCAGCTGCCATAAAGTCCCTGATTTCTACATCATTGCAGCTCCACGAGCAATTTCCCAACGAGCTTGGAGCACTTTGAATGCCCTCTCCACATCCTTTCTTGCATTGCTGCAAAGTGCCTTTGTTTGTTGCCATGAGGATCGGATATGGTCTTCACAAACGCCACCTGCTGAGGATAGATACCATCTACAAGGTAGTACCCCTTGTCGTAGTCGTGCCTGTTGACAGTGTAGTTGCACAGGATGCTTCCCCATTGCAAAGTCTCCTGAATATGGGAGATTGTTGAAGCACATTGATGTCGTTGTAAGAACCAGGCATGCCAAATCCACAGTCATTTGATGTCACTGCTTCAAATATGATGGTGGTCTCTTTGGTGTGATCTTGATACATCCCACGCAAACCTCTAGGACAGTTCTTTCATTGCCAATGCATGCAATCAATTGAACCAAGAATATATGAAAAGTCTATTGGTGCTCCAATAGCCATCAATTTTTCCGCATTTTACACATTTTGTTCTCTCTCAGTTTGTTCCAAACACTCGCACCACGGGGCGACCAAATCTCATAGTGGTCTTCAGGGATGTGCCCCCATCCGTACCATCTCACTAACGGCATCAGCGGCGGTAGCAAGCATCCTCGTAGCAGTCGTGCACTTCTGCTTAGTAGAGAACGAGAGTTGTCCACAACAATTGCGGGTCAACTTGAAGTAGGAATCATATGCCTCCACTCTCTCTACCACGAGGAAGAACAATGGTTTGTGCATACGGAAGTGTCGACGAAACCATGTATCAGGGAGTGTTGGCACGGGTTGAAAGTAGTCCTTGTAGAGAAGCCGTGTTCCAGCGACTCTATCCCGATTCGGAACTCTCCTCTCTTTGATTGAACCCTCGAAGTTCAGAATGTGCTCCACCTCCCTATTCATTCCTTTTGCATTAACGCATCAAGCTCCGTGTTTCCATACTCCTCATCCAATGAACCATCTGATTTCATCAATTTCCTACAAAAGAATCACAAAAAATGGATGGACAATTTGTCGAACACATAAAGGACAAGGTGTAGTCTGAGAATAGTCAGACGTACCACAGCGGCATCCGGGGATGCAACGGTATCCGAAGCATCGAGACGGCCGGGGAGGAGGTTTGTGGCGGGGATGGCGGCACTGAGGGATCGGGACAGCGGCAGAGCTATGGAGGGCCTGGGCGGACGACAAAGAAGAGAAGGAATTGATGCAATTTATTGTGGGTCCTGCCTGTCGGATCTAATGTGACAGAGGCGTCTGACGCGCCCGGGCCTCCTCATAGCCGCGCAGGTATGAGCTGGATATGAGGGTCAATTTGAGAAGTTTGGACGAGACAAAATTTTATGACCAATCATGCACTGTTCACCCACGCGTATACACGGTTTATTTGAGGAGGCCGGCTGTAGTACAGTGCAGGGCCGGTTGTGGCAAGTGGCAAAACCAACCTACCCTCTGAACGAGAAAAACACGCGGCACAGCATTCCGCTTGCGCTCTGCCCTCGCCCCTCCCACCTCCTGCCCTGTGCGAGTCAGAGATTTTGCGCGCGCGCCCCGGGGCAAAGAGATAGTGCCACCACTGTTCGGTGCGGTGGTTTCGGTGAAAGAGACCGACAGAGCTTGGTGGATAGAGAAGAGAGGAGGCGGAGGCGAGGTCTCCAACGGGGAGGGAATAGAGCGGTGCATTTTCTTGCCCACGGGCACGGAAGGTCAGCCTCTCGGAAGCAAGGGGCGTCGCCATTGCTCCCATCGGCGCCGCCTGTTCTTGGTATGGTATCTTCTTCATCCTTGCATCTGGTTCTTGGATTGGGGGAAATCGCTCGCCCGCTGCCTGCACGTTCGCTGCGTCAGATGGATGGTGTGATCGATCTGTCTGCCCTGCAAATGGTGAAGTGCCGGAATGTTGGGCAGAGTTCTTGAATCTTGATGCATGTGGATTTAGGTTTTTCCTTTTTGCTCTTGTTGTATGGTAATTAATTACTGTATCATTATTTTTCCCCGTCGAAATGCGTCGCATACTGATATCACCCCATTGTTTCGATTTTGTTGATGTTCCTGCTACCATCCTTGCGTTGCGATGATGAACTGCTATTCTGGTTCAGGTCCAGCCTTTCAGGGCTCTGCGACTCTGATGTGTGCTTTCACTTCGGTACAGTTACTACTGAGCCAAAATTGATATTTCAAAACAATCTTTTTTGTATTCTTGAAAGGCTAATGCTATCATTACTCTGTTCCAGATTTTGTTTCAGTTCTTTTTTTTTGGGTCAAAAACTATATGTGTTTATTACTCACGGAGACAGGGAGTATTAGACAGGCCAGCTCACATGTTACATGTCTCTGTTTTGCAACTCATAGCTTACCTCTTGTGGTGATTATTTTCTGCATTTAGAGACTCTCGAGTTAGGATTTTCCTGATGTTGCAAATATGTGTGCACTAACTTTGTTTATGCCTCATTGCAGTGTGATTGCTTCAGTTCGCACCACTAAACAAGATGGATGGGATGGACTTCCTGGCAGGAATGGGCATGAACGAGGAGGATCTTATGACGATGGTGTTTGAAAAGAATGTTGCTGAGCTGAGAGAAGACACGTTTGATGGTTCTGAGGAGGAAAGACAAATCTTTGAGGAGATTTTCGGCTGCGGGCAGAACACTTCACAGCCAGGCGCAAGCAAAACATCTATACCGCCATCCGGCTCTGCCTCCAGCGGCAAGATGGGCTACTGCCGCATAGTGGAGTCCTTCACTCAGGGCAACCTATCGAGCTATCATGTCTTCGATCACAGTGCTAGTCAACAAATGCAGAACGCAATGCCTTGCACAGATCATCATGACATGCCTTCTGAGCTCGTGGTACAGTCGACGCCACCTTCCATCGATCGGGTGTACACTCGCAGGGCGGTGACTCACAGCAGCCAGAGAGCAGAACTTTCCAGTGTCCTGGATTTAGAGAGGGTTGACATCACCAGCGTGATCGCGCGGCGACCGGGCGGCTGTGGCTTTGGAATGCTCTGGAACCATCTCCGGCTGCACGCGCATCTTCTGATGCTGGACGCCGGGTGGAAGATCGAGGGCAAGGAGAGGGGGAACAAGAGTAAGATCGAGGGCAACAAGGAAAGGTGGAACAAGAGTAAGATCGACCTCATGTACGAGTCGCCCGACAAGCTCATGCGCCTGGCTTCTCTTGCCAGGGCATGGAAGTGCTTTGGTGAGTGGCTGCTTATCCGTTCGTCCAGAGTTGATGGAGATGACTGTGGAAAGGAATGGTCCAACATGCACGACTTTCTGTGTGATTTGAAGGACACGCTGCTGTGCTTGGAACACGAGGCCCGGCGCGCCGAGCAATCCCTGTCTTTCATGCACCAGTGGCGGCTGCTCGATCCTTTCATGGCGGTGGTTTGCATCGAGAAGAAGGTCGCAGCGCTGCGGAATGGGGTGCCACTGAAGGCTGTTAACAGCACAGTCTACAGCCCTCAGACATAGCGAGGGAAGTTGCAGAAGCAGAGCAAGGGAGAACCAAATATGAGTCAGCGAGTACAGTTGAAGCTGAAAGGGAGCCGGAGGCGTTGGTGGCACGGCGTGAACTGTGGCGGCCTATCTGTGACGAAGAGGGCTGCGTGGTAGTTTGGAGTACCAGATCGACTTAGTTGCGTGTTTTCTTTTGCCCACTCTGTTGTACTCATACTGTAGAACGGATCTCTAGTCTCTGCTCGGACCTTCTAACTAAGTATCTTCGTATCTCCTAAGTCACCTTGGACGTGTTTGGTTGGTCGCATTAGGTTGGGCCTGGCCTGCGCGAGAAGAATCTGGCCCGTTTGATTGACCGGGCTGCATTAAAAACCTGGCCTGCACGAACCTCAAAGCAGGCCTCAGCCTGGCTCTGGAGGAACGGCATAATCGGCCGTTTTTTGCGAGCCAGGCTCGCTCACGCGTGGCGAGCGCTCACATGCCTTGTGACGCGTGGGAGACGACGTGACTGCTCATAACTCCCCACGCCCATCCTGTCACCTCCCTCGCCAGTTCACACCCACTCCCTCTCACTCGCCTTATCGCACGTTCGGTTTCTTCGATGGTCACGCCGCCGTCTCGCCACGCCCCACCCACTCCGGCCATCGCCGACAGCAATCCCATCCAAGAGAGGTGGGTTGCCGGCCTCTCCACGGCCGGAGTAGATCTGGCGGCGGCACTGCGAGCTCCCTTCCCTTTCTGCAACATGCTGCCGCCTTGGGCCAATGCAGCGCCGGCGCCGGTCGCTTCGGCTCCGCCACCGGAGCCGGTGGTCCTCTCCATCGGCTCGAACATCACAGGGATCCAATACTCGCCGGCGCCATCCTTTGCCGGCCCCTCTTATGGGGGTATTTTTACCCCCATAAGAGGGTTTTCTCCTCCGCGTCCGGTGCAAGGGGAGGAGAGCTCTAGGACGTCGGCGTCATCTTCGAGCCGGCGTAGGCCGAGGTGCACGGCCGCGGCCCTGGGAATGGTCGGGTCCTCTTCATCGGCGACGGCAACACCCCTCTTCCAACCGGGGTTTTCACCACAGCGGGCGTACGCTACACCGGCAACCCCCACTGTAAGCTCTCAAACCCCCCTATGCTTCTTAGTTAGGGTTCTTAGGGTAGTTCGTAGTGTGCTAGATTAGATTGTGGCACGTACATTTGACCCGATCCGATTCGACTGGATTCTACTAGATTCGTCCGGATTCGAAATCCACTGTTTCGGGGATGACCAAGAGTGCATGCTTACTTTGTTGATGCCATATGCCTAGATCGTTCATAATGTAGTGGTAGTTTGCATCATTTTTAGTGCCACATTGTTACTTTCTACTGCCAAATTGTTAGTTTGTAGCGCCACATTGTGTGTTCTTGATGCTATTACTAGTGTATATGTTGTTGTTAGGTCTTCGGGACGAATATCAAATGTTATTTGCATACCCTCGTCAAATGCATATGCCTTGCAGAGAGCTTCCCAATTAGAGCAACCGAAATGGGAGTGATTGACCGCATTGTACAGCTTAACCCGAAACGCATAACTATGTTTAGTTTTTAAGTGAGCCCTCCTCGTCTCCATATTCTCAAAGTCTTTGAAACTGAGCTTTTGCAATACATATGGTCTTGCATGGCACGGGATGTACTAATCGAATTGAAAAAAAATCAAGAAATTACATGTTGAACAAAAGAAGAACAAGTGATGATATTAATTACGATGAAATGCTTATCGTTGTGTACTGTACAAACATCAAAGGTCTCATCCAAATTCACAGTGAAAAACCTATCATTTTGCAGGGGAGGAAACCTGTCGCACAAACCCCGGTCATCATAGCAGTAATGGCACTCCGGGATCCTATCGTCATCAGACATCTGCTGTGTTCATAATTCAAAGATTAAACTTTTGAATATTCATCACGGGTTGACTTTCGGTCTGTTGAGTCTTCCTTGAAAACTCTCATCTCACGTGGTGTATATGGTGGGCACTCCCTCTCTGATATATTCGACCGTCGGTGATGGTCGCTCCTCCCTTCGTCCCCGAGTGCATTACCAAATTGTCTAGCACACGAGAACGAAGGAGAAGCGACCCCCCATGACAACAGTCGGGATTCTTCATCTCTGACATTTGCGACCATCGGTGATGGTCGCTCTTCTCTTCCTTCCTGTGCATTACCAAAAGGTCTATCACGAGAAAGAAGAGGAAGAGCGACCCCCACGGCAACAGTCGGCATTCTTCTTCTATCATATATGGTGGACACTCCCTCACTATTTTTCACTATCATATATGGAGTCCCAACAGACTTAAAGTCAACCCAAAATGTTGTTTAATTCCTACATTCTAGCATAAGCCATGCTAAAATTCACGGAAAAATCCAGCATGACTTTTGCTATATCGTGTGCCTGAAATTTGCCGGAATGAAAATTAATCAACACTCCGGCAAAACGTAGGCCACTCTGAGGTGTTCCCTGCAAACATAGGCCACTTGGGCAAGCACTAGTAGTACACAACACTACATATGACATGTCACACCTATGCATCCATGGAAATTGTCACAGCTACTCATCCACTACTCTACTACATCTATCAAAACATCTACATCATCATCAACATGGGGGTTTGGCTGGTCTCACCTCGAGGTCGAAGGGGGTATGTGACGGGGACGACGGCGAGGATGATGCAGGGCTCCTTGATTTCTGCAAAGCCAAAATATAAACAAAAACAATTTATATCTACCTTCTACAATAAAATTCTACCTGTCTATACTATTCAAAAAACCTACATTCTACAATCAAAGTGTTACATATCAACTAAATCTATTAACTATGTTTGAATTTTTACTAATTTACTAAAAAAATCTACTCCATGCAAGAACAGAGTGAGGAGAGATGAGGGAGCAGGGGGGTGGGAGGTGATGACCCACAAGTATAGGGGATCTATCGTAGTCCTTTCGATAAGTAAGAGTGTCGAACCCAACGAGGAGCAGAAGGAAATGACAAGCGGTTTTCAGCAAGGTATTCTGTGCAAGCACTGGAATTATCTATAACCGATAGTGTTGTGATAAGATAAATTGTAACGGGTAACAAGTAATAAAAGTAAACAATGTGCTGCAAGGTGGCCCAATCCTTTTTGTAGCAAAGGACAAGCCTGGACGAACTCTTATATAAAGCAAAGCGCTCCCGATGACATATGGGAATTGTTGTCAAGTTAGTTTTCACCATGCTCATATGATTCGCGTTCGTTACCTTGATAATTTGATACGTGGATGGACCGGTGCTTGGGTGCTGCCCTTCCTTGGACAAGCCTGTCACTTATGATTAACCCCTCTCGCAAGCATCCGCAACTACGAAAGAAGTATTAAGGTAAACCTAACCATAGCAAAAAACATTGGATCCAAATCAGCCCCTTACGAAGCAACACATAAACTAGGGTTTATGCTTCTGTCACTCTAGCAACCCATCATCTACTTATTACTGTCGGCGTTCTGGGACCGGGGGTTCCCAGACTTGCCTGCCTGCGGCCCAACGTGTGGCTCCACCAATGGCCCGGTATGGCCCAGCTTCAGCAATGACAACCCAAGACCCTCGCGAGGGGCCAAGCCTCACGAGGCGGACGACACCAAGACCTCCTCGGGGGCAGTCTCACTAGGCTGGCTCCCGAGGAGTGGAGATCTCTATGCAAAGGGCACCTCGCGAGGTTCACGTGACGTGAGCCATGACGACCAAGGCCAGGCGGGCGCCAGCGGGCGCAGTGTACCAGTTTCCTCTTTGGTGCTAAAGAGGCAAGCGTAGGCGAGGAGTCCCGAGGCGTCAGGCAAAGGTTTCCATATCGGTGCAACAAGACCAAGACCAGCAGGACGGCAAGACGGAGGTCATCGCGGAGCCCACAACAGCGTCACCACCAGAGCCTTTGGCAGGCGAAGACTATTTTTGTCAGGATAGCTTGTACTAGTTGTCCCCCCTTCAAACTTGGCCGTTGTGGGATCCCTTCCCGCCTAACATTTGGGGAGAGGACTAGGGCCTCTATAAATAGGACTAGCCACCACCATAAAACGGAGGGGGGGGGGGATCTTGGATTGGATCCATTCCATCCTCACATCCACCAGCTCACCGAGCTCAAGTACACCTCTCCTCCGGAGGCTGTTCATCCACTGTACTAGTTCATCCTCAGCCCCTTGAGGCAATCCACCACCACACTGGAGTAGGGTATTACACCACGCGGTGGCCCCAGTATAAACCTCTGTGTCTCATGTTCTTTGGGTTCATCGAGCTAGGCCGTGGGATCCTTGAGTGAGTGAGCTAGGAAGAGAGAGTTCTTCGTGCGCACCCCAGAGTTCGAACCTCACAAGGGTTTGCCGGAACCCGTAATCCAACATTTGGCGCGCCAGGTAGGGGTGCGCTGAAGCCTTTCTTCCGTCGATCGACGCACCACTGCTCCGCCGCATCCATGGCTGACGCTCGCCGAGCCTGTGCTGAGCGCCGGGCCGCCCTTTCCGCTCGCGTCGCCCAGACGACGCCCGTCGGCGGACCTCCCACTCGATCTCCATCACCCGCTGCCAACGCCGCCACCGGCCCGGCGGGAAACGAGCAGCAAGCTTCGTCGCTGCACCCCTCTGTGCGGCGGGACGGACGCACCGCCACCCCGTCGCTGACTCCGGCCGGCTCGTCGTCGCACGCCCGTCGCGCACCCACGGACGCGCAGGCCGCGCTGCTCATGGCGCGCGAGCTCCTGCGTTACCGCCCCGTCCACGACCTCTACGAAGACTGGCTGGACCGCATCGCCGAGCTAGTCAGCGCCGCTGGGGGCTCTCCCGCACCGTATCTCTCGCTGCCTCATCCACCTCCTGCCGCGGGCGACGTAGCCCATGGAGCCCCTCCGCCACCTCCACATCAAGACGTTGCCCTCGCACCAAGACGCGCGGCCCCCCTCTGGTACTTTCTTCGCCCAATATTTTTTATATATTCCAAAAACATGCTATGTGAAGTTTTAGGACTTTTGGAGTTGTGCAGAATAGGTCTCTAATATTTGCTCCTTTTCGAGCCCAGAATCCCAGCTGCCGGCATTCTCCCTCTTCATGTAAACCTTGTAATATAACAGAGAATAGACATGAGTATTGTGATATAATGTGTAATAACAGCCCATAATGCAATAAATATCAATATAAAAGCATGATGCAAAATGGACATATCAACTCCCCCAAGCTTAGACCTCGCTTGTCCTCAAGTGAAAGCCGATATCGATAAATATGTCCACATGTTTAGAGATAGAGGTGTCGAAAAAACAAAATACGGACATGAGGGCATCATGATCATCTTTAGAACAGAAACATATAACACCATATAATTTCTTATGCTAAAGTAACAATTCGTTCACAAGGTAAAGTATGAATCAGAAACTTCATTGAAAACTAAGAAACTATGATCTCAGTCATTAAAGCAATTGCAATTTATCATAACATCGGAAAGAGTCAATTGAAGATCTTTTCAGCAAGTCCACATACTCAACTATCATATAATCTTTCACAATTGCTAACACTCACGCGATACTTATGGGTACAAAGTTTCAATCGGACACAGAGAAAGATAGGGGCTTATAGTTTTGCCTCCCAACCTTTTACCTCAAGGGTAATGTCAACAGTAATACTTTATGATAACCTACATCCGAGTGGATATATATATCCGGATCTCTCCAACATATAGTGCTTGCCAAAGGAAAAAGTATAAAAAGGAAAGGTGATGATCACCATGACTCTTGTATAAGGTAGAAGATAAAAGTAAAAGATAGGCCATTCGCAGAGGGAAGCAGAGGTTGTCATGCACTTTTATGGTTGGGTGTATAAAATCTTAGTGCAATAGAACGTCACTTTATATCGCCACTTGTGATAAGGACCTTTATTATGCAGTCCGTCGCTTTTATTTCTTCCATATCACAAGTTTGTATAAAGCTTATTTTCTTCACACCAATAGATCATACATATTTAGAGAGCAATTTTTATTGCTTGCACCGATGACAACTTACTTGAAGGACCTTACTCAATCCATAGGTAGGTATGGTGGACTCTCATGGCAAAACTGGGTTTAGGGATGTTTGGAGGCACAAGCAGTATCTCTACTTAGCGCAGAGAGTTTGGCTAGCATGAGAGGGAAAGGCAAGCTCGACATGTTGGATGATCCAAAACAATATAACTTCTATTCAGATATAAGAAAACATAACTCATTATATTGTCTTCCTTGTCCAACATCAACCTTTTTAGCATGTCATATTTTAGTGAGTGCTCATAATTACAAACGATGTCCAAGATAGTGTATTTATATGTGAAGCCTCTCTTTCTTTATTACTTCCTATTAATTGCAACAATGACCAAAACTATGTTTGTCAACTCTCAACAACTTTTACTCATCATACTCTTTATATGTGAAGTCATTACTCTCCATAAGATCAATATATGATCTTTTTATTCTTTCTTTCTATTATTTAATTCCCTCAAGATCATAGTAAGAAAGCAAAGCCCTTAACTCAAAACTACTCTTTATTATATATCTCAAGGACTCGATTACATAGAGGGAATAAAGCAAAACTCAAAGCTAGATCATATTAAAAACCTTTATTCTAGTAGATCAAGATATAACCAAAAGGATCGAACTAAGAAAAACGATAAAGATAAAGATGTGATGGTGATACGATACCGGGGCACTCCCCCAAGCTTGGCAGTTGCCAAGGGGAGTGCCTATACCCATGTACTTATGTTTCTTTCCTCGGAGGTGGTGACGATGGAGTTGTTGATGAAGTCGTGTCACACATCGAGCGTAGGAGATTCTCTAATTTGCGAATAATGCCCTTGAGTGCGGTGATGTATTCTTGAAACAAAATATTTTCACGAGTGAGATACTTGTTTTGCGCACGGACTATTTCAATGATCTTGAAAGCTTCAATTTTAGGAGGAGTAAGATGATCGTAGTGAGGTTGAAGGATGTCTTCTTCTTCTGCTATCGGAACTTGATCTTCCGTGGCCTTCTTGATCTTATCATCCTCGTTGATTTTCCCGAGTTCTTCTCGCTTCATCTCTATCTTCATCAGCCATGCATCATCGCCCGCATTGTTGGAGGAGGGGGACAACATGATGCCTGGCCTTGAAAACTCTGGCAGAAAACAGATCGAAACAAAAACATGAGATATTTGCGTGGTACGATGGTCAAAACCTTCAGGAGATTATATAATGAATTTTTACCGACCATAAGAAGTATCGTGCAAGAAAACGGAGCCCGGAGGGCACAAGAGGTGGCCACAAGGACGGGGGGCGCGCCCTCCACCATTGTGGTGGCCTCGTGTCTCTTTCGGACTACTTTTAATTTTTCTAATTTTTTAAATATTCCAAAATGGAGAAAATTTATCATTGGAAAGGTTTTGGAGTCGGTTTACTTACCGTACCACATACCTATTCCTTTTCGGGGTCTGGAACGTTCTAGAAAGTGTCCCTTATGTACTTCTCCGGTGTTACGGTATCAATTATATTGGTCTCAACATTTATGGGAGTACCTGAGATATAATGTTTGAGTCTTTGACCGTTTACCACCTTCGGATTTTTTCCTTCGGCATTGTTGATTTTTTATGGCAGCGGAACGATAGACCTCCTCGATGATGTAAGGGCCTTCCCATTTAGAGAGAAGCTTTCCTGCAAAAAAAATCTTAAACAAGAGTTGTATAGCAAAACATGATCTCCTACATTAAACTCACACTTTTGTATCCTTCTGTCGTGCCATCTTTTAACTTTTTCTTTAAACAACTTGGCATCCTCATAGGCTTGGGTTCTCCATTCATCAAGTGAGCTAATGTCAAATAACCTCTTATCGCCGGCAAGTTTAAAATCATAATTGAGCTCTTTAATAGACCAATACGCCTTATGTTCTAGTTCGAGAGGTAAATGACATGCTTTTCCATAAACCATTTTATACGGAGACATACCCATAGGGTTCTTATAAGCAGTTCTATAAGCCCACAAAGCATCATCAAGTTTCTTAGACCAATTCTTTCTAGATCTATTAACAGTTTTTTGCAAAATTAATTTAATCTCTCTATTGCTCAATTCTACTTGACCACTAGACTGAGGATGATATGGAGATGCAATTCTATGATTAACATCATACTTAGCAAGCATTTTACGAAAAGCACCATGAAGAAAATGTGAACCACCATCAGTCATTAAGTATCCAGGGACTCCAAACCTCAGAAAAATAACTTCTTTAAGAATCTTAATAGAAGTATTATGATCAACACTACTAGTTGGAATAGCTTCTACCCACTTAGTAACGTAATCAACAACAACTAAAATATGTGTATACCCATTAAAGGAAGGAAAAGGCCCCATATAATCAAAGCCCCAAACATCACATGGTTCAATAACAAGTGGATAGTTCATAGGCATTTCCCGACGTCTACTAATGTTACCAATAATTTGACATTGATCACAAGACAAGACAAACTTACGAGCATCCTTGAAGAGAGTAGGCCAATAGAAACCAGATTGCAATACCTTATGTGCAGTTCTATCTCGAGCGTGGTTTCCTCCGTAAGACTCGGAGTGGCACTTGCGTAGGATCTGTTCCTGTTCATGCTCAGGTACACAACGTCTAATAACACCATCTACTCCTTCTTTATAAAGGTGTGGGTCATCCCAAAAGTAATGTCTTAAATCATAGAAAACTTTTTCTTTTGCTGGTATGTGAAACTAGGTGGTATAAATTTAGCAACAATATAATTAGCATAATCAGCATACCATGGAGTACTACGAGAAGCATTTATGACATTTAATTGTTCACCAGGAATGTCGGATCTCGGGTTCCGGCAAAACCCTGAAGGTTCGAACACTGGGGTGCGCACGAAGATCTCCCCCTACCGAACCACGCCCCTAACCTCGCTACGATCTCTAAGGCTAGCTCGTCGAACTCGCAACACAAGAGACACAAGATTTATACTGGTTTGGGCCACCGTCGGGGTGTAATACCCTACTCCAGTGTGTGGTGGTGGATTGCCTCTTGGGCTGAGGATGAACAGTACAAGGGGAAGAAGAGCCTCCTGAGGCGAGGTGTTCTTGTGCTTGGTGAACTTGTGTGGGTGAGGATTACTCAAGATGAGATGGCTGAGGCTCCGTTCGAGTTGCCTCCTACTGTGGTGGCTAGTCCTATTTATAGAGGCCCTGGTCCCCTCCCCAAATATTGAGCAGGAAGGGAGCCAACAACGGCCAATTTGAAAGGGGACATCTAGTACATGCTATCCTCACAAAAGCAGTCTTCGCCTGCAAAAGGCTCTGGTGGTGACGCCACCTTGGGCTCCATGGTGACCTCCGTCTTGCCGTCTTGCTGGTCTTGGTCTCGTTGCACCGATATGGAAACCTTTGCTTAACGCCTCGGTACTCCTCGCCTGCGCTTGCCTCCTTAGCACCAAAGAGGAAACAAGGACACTGTGCGCGCTGGCGCCCGCCTGGTCTCGATCGTCACGGCTCACGTCACTGGAACCTCGCGAGGTTTGCCTTGCCTTGATCTCTCTGCCCCTCGCGAGCTAGCCTGGTGAGGCCGCTCCCGAGGCGGTCTTGCGTCGTCCGCCTTGCGAGGCTTGGCCCCTCGCGAGGGTCTTGAATGCTTGTTGGTGAAGACGGGCCGTACGTGCCCGCTCGTAGAGCCACGCCATGGGCCGCAGGCAGGCAAGTCTGGGGACCCCCGCTCCCAGAACACCGATAGTAGCCCCCGGGCCCAAGGCGCGCTCGGGCTTGGCTTCAAGGCGAAGCCAAAGGGCAAGTGCGGAGCGCCGCGGGCCCCAATAGCCTGCGGCCTTGGTCGACACGCAGCGGTTGATTGGACGTGGGCGTCTCCGCTTCCCCACGCTGCCTCGGCAACTGCCTGACTTGACGAGTCGCTGCTGCATGCAAGGAAAAACCATCATTACCTGTGATCATGGGAGGCGCTGGTTGGCCTTCTCCTGCTATAAATGGGGAGGGGGGCAGAGCCCCCGTTGCCCGTCTCTTCCCATTCCACTCGCTTCTTCCTCCTTGCTCCATTGCCAGAAGCGATGCTAATGGCCCCGTCGAGGAGGTTCTCTGCCGCGGAGAAGGGGAATGCCCCTCGCGAGGGGCCCGGCTCTCCGGCGCCCAAGCATGGACGCGGCCGTCCCCGCAAGCACGCCGCGGCCCCTCGTTCCCGTGGTGGCGCCGCCGCGCGTGGCAGGGGTTGCTCTGGTCGTGGCAGCCCTGTCGATGAAGGGAGACGTGCCGTGGTTGCGCGGCCTCCTTGGCCGCGCTTCCACTCGGCGGAGGTGCTGCCGGAGTTTGTCGTCTGGCCGGAGGACCCGGCCGGCAACTGGCTTCAGCTCCCGCGCTTCTTTGCCGACGAGCTGCCAGCCTCTGGTCCAGGCGGGCTCTGGCTGCAGGCGGATGGTTGCTGCAGCAGGGCTTCCTGGGTCGCGGTCGAGGTCTCCGCCGCGGGCAACATAGCTCTGGCCCGTGGCTGGCAGACGTTCGCCCGCGCGCGCGGCCTGGGCAGGCGGTGCACCCTCCATTTCAAGTATGACGGTGATGCGACCCTCTACGTGAGGGTGTTTGGGGAAGATGGTCGCCGCGCCGGGTGCTGCCCTGAGGTCAACGACGGCGAGGAGGTGCTCGGCCTTGGCGACGGTCGTGATGAGGATGAGGGCGAACCCGCCCTTGGTGTCGACCGCGTCTCGTCCAGCTATGGCGGCTCTTGTCCTAGCGACAGCTCTAGCAGTGGTGGCTACGACCAGCCGCCGCGCCCGCTTCGAAGGCGGCAACGGGTCGTCTCGTCGCCGCGCCTCCGTGAAGCGCGAGGAGGGGTCTGGCTGAGCTCAGGACGATGCCAAGAGCCTGCCCCCGTGGACCGCTATAGGGGCAAGTGCTGCTTTTATTTTGTTCTTCCTTTCCTTCCTATATCGAGAAAGAAACCAGTATGGGCCCGGGGGGGGGGGGCGTGTATCGAACTATGATTTTTCAATCACTATGCTATGTTTATCGTTTCTGTGCTATGTCGTTATTTTGTGTAGAGATAACTTAGCTTGACACATTCGGGGTAGTCGCCTCTTCACGAGGCACTTGCTTCCTGGTGCCTGTCAAGGCCTTCCTTGACTTGGTGGGCGCTTAGGAACTGCAAACAATTCGTTAGGAGGCTCGCTAGGAGGCTTATTGTTCACTCGAGCCTTGACCCAACGCTTCATATCACGGTACCCAAGGGGCACGGATTAGGAGAGGTGCGCCAGCTTGTGGGCTCGAACGAGGTGCCTCGCGAAAAAGTAGACAAAAGGTAGAAAGGCAGAGAAAGAAAAACGCTCACGAGGGCGCCTGCCTAGCCCCCTCGCGAGGTATGCGAGAGACAGAGAGCAGGCTAAACTGGAGCCGGAAACAGCGGTAAAAGGCGAGAACACCAAATCAGCAAAGAACTCCAGAAGCAAACTTCAATTAAAAGAGGGCGGGCCAACTACGGAAAGCAAATGAAGCAAATGAAAAGCCGCGTCCAGCACCTAGTCTAGTCTTCAAGTCTTCTCACCAGCGCGGAGCTAAGTGCTGCCACTTGGACATGGGAGGGAGCCCCCGAGGCCCGAGGGCGGCACTCCTGAGACTCCGGGGCGTGTACAGCCCCACTCATTATTATGTGAGAGTGTCACAAGCGGAGACCTTCACAGGCACTGGGCCTTCTTCACATGCGCTGGGCCTTTCTTCATGGGTAGAACTTCCGGAGGTGCTGGATGTTCCACGCGTTCTGGATGGTTACCCCGTCCTGCGTCTCCAGGCGCGCGCCGCCAGGCCTGGAGACATGGGCGACCTTGAACGGGCACTCCCACATGGGTGAGAGCTTATGCAGCCCTTCCCTGGAGAGCACCTGCCTCAGGACGAGGTCACCCACCTCGAGCATCCTGGAGCGGACGCTGCGACAGTGGTACCGCCGCAACGCCTGCTGGTATCTTGCCGCCCGTAGTGCGGCTTCACGGCGGCGTTCCTCCCCCAGCACGAGGTCCCACCCCCGTGTGGCGTCCTGCTGCGTCTCATCAAACGCCAGGACCCGTGCGGAGCGATGCTTGACCTCGTGAGGGAGAACCGCTTCCACTCTGTAGACGAGGAAGAACGGGGTCTCGCCTGTTGGCTTGGTGGCGGTGGTGCGGATTGACCACAGCACGGACTGGAGCTCGTCGTGCCAGCCCCTGCCACAGGCTTCGAGCTTCTTCTTGGAGGTCCTGGTCTTGAGGCCTCTCAGGACCTCCGCGTTGGCGCGTTCGGCTTGACCATTGCTCCGGGGGTGCGCCACTGAAGCGTAGCATATCTGCATTCCAAGGTCAGCACAATATGTTTTGAAGAGATTACTGGTGAAATGCGAGCCATTGTCGGTGATGATGCGGTTGGAGACCCCGAAACGGCTCACGAGACCCTTCATGAACTTGACTGCAGAGCCAGCCGGGATGGTGCGGACGGCTTCCACCTCCGCCCACTTGGTGAACTTGTCGATGGCAACGTAGAGGTATCGGTAGCCCCCTGGCGCTCGAGGGAACAGGCCCAGGATGTCCAGTCCCCAGACTAAAAACGACCACGAGAGTGGGATGGTCTGGAGGCCCTGAGCTGGCTGATGGATTTGCTTGGCGTGGAATTGGCAGGCCTCGCGGGACTTCACCAGCTCAGCTGCGTCGTTGAGCGCCGTAGGCCAGTAGAATCTGCTGCGGAATGCCTTGCCGATGAGTGTTCGCGACGACGAGTGGTGCCCGCAGTCCCCGCCGTGTATGTCGGCTAGCAGCTCTTTCCCCTGTTCCTGGAGATACAACGCAGTGAAACGTCATTTGGTCGCTTCCTGTATAACTCACCGTCCCGGATGCAGTATGCCGTGGCTTGCCGGGCCACACGCTCCGCGTCCTCCTTCTCCGGCAGCGTCCCTTGCATCAGGTATTCCTTGAATTCCTTGGTCCAGCATCCCTCCTTGGGCTCGAGCACCAAGAGTAGGCGTGCTCCCGAGGTCGGGCCACAGGTCGGGGCTCCTGTGGCAGGCGGCTGCGGGAGTTCCTCCCGAGGCTGAGCTGTCCTTGAAAGCGGTGGTGCTGCCGATGGCTTGAAGAGCCGTTCCTCGAACACGCCAGGCTCTTGGGGCTGCCGCTTGGATGCCCTTCTGGCGATGTCGTCAGCTTCCTTGTTGGTGCCACGGGGCACGTGCTGCAACTCCAGGCCCAGGAACTGCTTCTCCATCTTGCGCACCTCCGCGAGTTATGCCTCCATGTGCTCGTCCTTCGGCTTGTATACCTTGTTGGAGAAGTTGACGAGGAGCTGCGAGTCGCCCCTAACGGTGAGGCGCTTCACCCCAAAGCTGCCGCAGCTTTCAGGCCAACTATGAGGCCTTCGTACTCTGCGATGTTGTTGGAGACCTTCTCGCCCTGCTGAAAGCAGAGCTGCACAGCGTAGTAGAGCTTGTCCTGAGTGGGCGAGATGAGCACTGCTCCAGCCCCCGCGCCCTGGTGTGCAAAGGCACCATCGAAATACATGAGCCAGCTGTCAGGCGCCTCACTTCCCGGCGAGATGGACTGACCCTCGCCTATTTCAAGTGCCGGGGCGTCCGTCCATTCTGCCACGAAATCAGCGAGTGCGGCTCCCTTGATGACCCTGGTGGTGCCGAACTCCAACTGGAATGCCTGCAGCTCGACGTTCCACTCAGCGACCCTTCCGGCAGAGTTGGGGCTCCTGAGCACTCTCTCCAATGGGTAGGCTGAGACGACCTTGATGAGATGGCCTTGGAAGTAGTGCCGCAGCTTACGCGAGGCCACCAAGAGCGCGAGCAAGAGCTTCTGGGGCCTGGGATATCGTGCCCTTGCATCCCGCAACACCGTGCTGACGAAATACACCGGGTGCTTGATGAGGGCTGGTGCACTGACGAGGCTCGCGTCTTGCGGAAGTTGGGCGTCTCCTGAGGTAGTGGAACCCCCAACGCTTGATCGCTTGTCGGGGTCTCGGCGGTGTCGTCCTGCTGAGCTTGATCCTCTGCTGATGCTGCTACGGCCCTTGCGGCACCTTCATGATCTCGCGTCGTCTCGGCTGGTGGCGTAGCTCGGCGCGACGCGCCTTTGGCTTGGTGCTCCTCCCGAACCGCCACTAGAGCCGTGCTGGCGGAGTACGGGGTGGCGGCAAGATAAAGCACTAGGGGCTCGAGAGGTCGTGGCACCACCATCACTGGAGGGCTGGTCGGGTATCTCTTGAGGTCTTGAAATGCTCGGTCGGCCTCTGGGGTCCACTTGAATGGGCCCTTCTTCTTCATCAGCTTGAAGAAGGGTAGGGCGCGCTCTCCCAGCTTGGAAATGAAGCGCCCCAACACAGTCACCCGACCAGCCAGCTTCTGCATTTCCTTGAGGGTTTGCGGTGGGTTCATGTCTTCAATGGCCTTGACCTTCTCTGGGTTGGCCTCGATCCCCCCGTGAGACACAAGGAAGCCCAGCAGCTTGCCGGTAGGGACGCCAAACACGCACTTCTCCGGGTTGAGTCGCAAGTCCACCTGGCGGAGGCTTTCAAAGGTTTCCTCCAGGTCCTGGATTAAGGTCCTCGCTTCTCGAGACTTCACCACGATGTCGTCAACGTAGGCTTCAGCGTTTCTCCCGAGCTGCCGGCCCAAGGCGATGTGAATGAGCCGCTGGAAGGTTGCGCCTGCGTTGCGCAGCTCGAAAGGCATGCAAGTGTAGCAGTACACCCCACACGGGGTCAGGAAGGCTTTCTTCTCCACATCTTCTACCACCATCTTGATCTGGTGATACCCTGAAAACGCATCTAGGAAGCACAGCAGGTCGCACTCGGCGGTGGAGTCGACGATCTGGTCGATGCGTGGGAGCGGGAACGGATCTTGGGGGCAAGCCTTGTTGAGGTTGGTTAAGTCGACGCACATCCGCTCCTTTCCACCTTTCTTGGGCACGACGACGGGGTTTGCCAGCCACTCGGGGTATCGAACCTCGCGAATGATGCCCTCTGCCTCCAACTTACGGGTTTCTTGGACGATGAAAGCTTGCTTCTCCGTGGACTGCCGCCTCGCCCTCTGCTTCATGGGGCGTACGTTGGGGCACACCTTCAGGTGGTTCTCTATCACCCCTCTTGGGACCCCTACCAGCTGGTCAGGCTCCCAAGCGAACACCTCCTTGTTTGCGCGCAGGAACTTCACCAACGCCTCCTCCTAGTCAGGCTCGAGGTTGGCGCCTATGGTAAAGGTTGCCCCCGAGGATCCGTCCTCCTTGACTGGCACTTGCTTGGTTTCCGCCTTGTCTTGAGTGAAAAACTGCTTCTTCTTGGTTGGTGCGGCCCCCTTGGCCTTGGCGGTGTCCGCGTCGGTGGTCTGCACTGTCGCGGCGGTCTTGAGGGTGAGCTTGAGCATCATAAGGCTTCCTTGGTGTCCCCAACTACCTTGAGGACGCCCTTGCTCCCGGGCATCTTCATGAGGTTGTAGGCCGGATGGGTCACCGCCATGAACTGAGCCAGGGACGGGTACCCGAGGACGGCGTTGTACGGGAGGCCGATGTGGGTGATGTCGAAGTCGACCAACTCGGTGCGGTAGTTGTCGCGCGTGCCAAAGGTTACGGGGAGGCGGATCCGCCCCAGGGAGTGGGTGGGGCCTCCACCAACCCCTGAGAAAGGATTGCTAGGGCGGAGCCGCTTGAGTGGTACGTGGAGAAGGCTGAAGGCCTCAGCTGAGAGCACGTTGAGGCCGGCGCCACCATCGATGAGCGTCTTGGTGACAGACACGTTGCAGATGGTGGGCGTGCAAAGCAGGGGGAGCATGCCCGAGCCAACGGTAGAGACGGGGTGATCCCCTGCGTCGAAGGTGAGGTCGGCCTCGGGCGTGGCCCAGCCCGGTGGAGCCCCCGAGCGCTTGGAAGCGGTGCCGATCTGGCGAAGGAACGGCTTGATATGGCGATCTGAAGGCGGTGCTTGTGAGCCGCCTAGGAGGGCCGCGACCGCGTGATGCACCGGTGCCACGTAGCGCGCAGTGAAGAGGCCGCACAGCTCCTCCCAAGATGCCACCGTGGATCCGGGGAGGTTGAGCAGCCAGGCGCGCGGTGCGCCAGTGAGGGCCATGGGAAGCCAGTTGGCCATGACCTTGTCGTCGCCCTCGGCCTCGAGGACGGCCTCCTCATGCACCAGTAGGAAAGCTGACGGGTCCGCCGCGCCGTTGTAGCGCGGCGGCATCTCCGGCTTGAACTTGGGCGGCCACTGGACCTGCCGTAGGGCGGGGGCCAAGGCTCAGAGCCCCCTGGCCCCATCGTCGGCATCAGTCGTCGGAGCTAGGAACGAGACGCCTGCCATGGGGGCGAAGCGCGGTGGTGGCGGAGCGCAGATCGACGGAAGGAAAGCTACGACACACCCCTACCTGGCGCGCTAAATGTCGGATCTCGGGTTCCGGCAAAACCCTCAAGGTTCGAACACTGGGGTGCGCACGAAGATCTCCCCCTACCGAACCACGCCCCTAACCTCGCTACGATCTCTAAGGCTAGCTCGTTGAACTCGCAACACAAGAGACACAAGATTTATCCTGGTTCGGGCCAATGTCGTGGTGTAATACCCTACTCCAGTGTGTGGTGGTGGATCGCCTCTTGGGCTGAGGATGAACAGTACAAGGGGAAGAACAGCCTCCTGAGGCGAGGTGTTCTTGTGCTTGGTGAACTTGTGTGGGTGAGGATTACTCAAGATAAAATGGCTGAGGCTCCGTTCGAGTTGCCTCCTACTATGGTGGCTAGTCCTATTTATAGAGGCCCTGGTCCTCTCCCCAAATATTGAGCGGGAAGGGAGCCAACAACGGCCAATTTGAAAGGGGGCAGCTAGTACAAGCTATCCTGACAAAAGCAGTCTTCGCCTGCAAAAGGCTCTGGTGGTGACGCCGCCTTGGGCTCCATGGTGACCTCCGTCTTGCCGTCTTGCTGGTCTTGGTCTCGTTGCACAGATATGGAAACCTTTGCTTGCCGCCTCGGTACTCCTCGCCTGCACTTGCCTCCTTAGCACCAAAGAGGAAACAAGGACACTGTGCGCGCTGGCGCCCGCCTGGTCTCGATCGTCATGGCTCACGTCACTGGAACCTCGCGAGGTTTGCCTTGCCTTGATCTCTCCGCCCCTCGCGAGCTAGCCTGGTGAGGCCGCTCCCGAGGCGGTCGTGCGTTGTCCGCCTCGCGAGGCTTGGCCCCTTGCGAGGGTCTTGAATGCTTGTTGGTGAAGATGGGTCGTACGGGCCCGCTCGCAGAGCCACGCCATGGGCCGCGGGCAGGCAAGTCCGGGGATCCCCGTTCCCAGAATGCCGACAAGGAAAACTATCATCAATAGGTAGTGGGTCATCAAGAACATTTTCTAACCTAGACAAGTTGTCTGCAACGGGGTTCTCAGCTCCCTTTCTATCAATAATATGCAAATCAAATTCTTGTAGCAAGAGAACCCATCTAATAAGTCTAGGTTTAGCATCTTTCTTTTCCATAAGATATTTGATAGCAGCATGATCAATGTGAACAGTTATTTTGGAATCAATAATATAAGGTCTAAACTTATCACATGCAAATACAACTGCTAAAAATTATTTTTCAGTGGTAGCATAATTTCTCTGGGCACTGTCTAGAGTTTTACTAGCATACTGAATGACATTTAGTTTCTTATCAACTCTTTGTCCTAGAACAACACCAACAGCATAATCACTAGCATCACACATAATTTCAAAGGGTAAATTCCAATCAGAAGGCTGAACAATAGGTGTAGAAATCAAGGCTTTCTTAAGTATTTCAAAGGCTTCTACACAATCATCATCAAAAACAAAAGGAACATCTTTTTGTAAGAGATTAGTGAGAGGCCTAGAAATTTTAGAGAAATCTTTAATAAACCTCCTATAGAAACCAGCATGACCAAGGAAACTTCTTATACCTTTGATATCTTTAGGACATGTCATCTTTTCAATAGCATCTACCTTAGCTTTATCAACTTCAATACCTCTTTCAGAAATTTTATGCCCCAAGACAATACCTTCATTAACCATAAAGTGGCACTTCTCCCAATTCAATACAAGATTAGTTTCTTCACATCTCTGCAAAACTCGATCAAGGTTGCTTACGCAATCATCAAAAGAAGTTCCGTAAACGGAGAAATCATCCATGAACACCTCAACAATCTTTTCACATAAATCAGAGAATATAGTAGTCATACATCTTTGAAAGGTAGCAGGTGCATTACATAAACCAAAAGGCATACGTCTATAAGCAAGGTACCGAAAGGGCAAGTAAAATCAATTACCATTCTATAACTTGTAACAATTCTTTGTGGAATCAATTCATTCTTATCATTAGGAACAACAGTAATACCTCCCTTCTTAGGGACATAATGAATAGGACTTACCCATTGATTATCAACAATAGGATAAATTATACCTGCTTCTAGAAGCTTTAGTATTTCATTTCTTACCACTTCTTTCATCTTAGGATTTAACCGTCGTTGATGATCAACAACCGGTTTAGCATCTTTCTCCAATTTCATTTTGTGCTGACATAGAGTGGGACTAATGCCCTTAAGATCACAAAGAGTATATCCAATAGTGGCACGGTGCTTCTTCAGAGTTTTCAATAATTTATTTTCTTCATGCTCTGAAAGGTTAGCACTAATAATAATAGGATATATCTTCTTTTCATCAAGATAAGCATATTTTAGAGTATCAGGTAATTGTTTAAGCTCAAACACGGGATCACCCTTAGGTGGAGGAGGATCTCCAAGGATTTCAACAGGCGAATTGTGTTTGAAAACAGGTCCTTGATTAAAGAATACTTTGTCTATTTCCCTCCTTTCATTCATAAACATATCATTTTCATGGTCTAGCAAATATTGTTCTATAGGATCATTAGGAGGCACGACAATAGAAGCAAGACCAATAATTTCATCCTTGCTAGGAAGTTCTTTATCATGGGGTTGTCTACGAAATTCAGAGAAATTAAAATCATGAGACATGTCCCCTAAACCAACAGTAACAATATCTTTCTCGCAGTCTATCTTAGCATTAACAGTATTCAAGAAGGGTCTACCAAATATAATGGGACAAAAATTATCTTGTGGGGAACCAAGAACAAGAAAATCGGTAGGGTATTTTATCTTCCCACACAAGACTTCAGCATCTCTAACAATCCCAATTGGTGATATAGTTTCTCTATTAGCAAGCTTAATAGTAACATCAATATCTTCTATCTCAGCAGGTGCAATATCATTCATAATTTCTTTATATAAGGTATACAGAATTGCACTCACACTAGCACCCACATCACATAAGCCATGATAACAATGATCTTCTATTTTAACAGATACAACAGACATGCCAACAACATGTCTATGTTTATTTTTCATATCGGGTTTAGCAATCCTAGCAGCTTCATCACAGAAATAAATAACATGCCCATCAATATTATCAACCAAGAGATATTTAACCATAGCAATACTAGGTTCAACTTTAATTTGCTCAGAGGGTGTAGGTGTTTTAGTATAACTCTTATGAACCACAGTTGAAGCTTTAGCATGATCCTTTATTCTAACAGGGAATGGTGGTTTCTCAATATAAGCAGTTGGAACAATAGGATCAACATTATAAATAATAATTTCTTCTTCAACTTTAATAGGTTCAACTACTTTAACTTCATTGGAGGATGATATTTAAACCACTTCTCCTTAGGGAGATCAACATGAGTAGCAAAAGATTCACAGAGAGAAGCTACTATCTCAGAGTCAAGTCCAGATTTAGTGCTAAAATCACGAAAAGCATCGGTATCCATAAAAGTTTTAACACAATCGAACTTAAGGTCTATACCTGACTCCTTACCTTCATCGAGATCCCAATCTTCAGAGTTGCGTTTAGTTCTTTCCAATAAGTCTCATTTGAATTCAATATCCTTCTTTATATAGGAACCAATACAAGAGGTATCGAGCATGGATCGATCATTATGAGAAAGCCGAGCATAAAAGTTTTGAATAATAATTTCTCCTGAGAGCTCATGATTGGGGCATGAATATAACATTGACTTAAGCCTCCCCCAAGCTTGAGCGATCCTTTCTCCGTCATGAGGCCAAAAAATATATAAATAATTCCGATCACGATGAACCAGATGCATAGGATAAAACTTCTGATGAAATTCCAATTTCAATCGGTTGTAGTTCCATGATCCAATATCATCCAATAACCTATACCATGTCAATGCCTTTCCCTTCAAAGATAAAGGGAAGACCTTCTTCTTGACAACATCCTCGGGCATACATGCAAGCTTAAATAATCCACAAACTTCATCCACATAGATTAGGTGCATATCGGGAAGTAATGTTCCATCGCCTGCATAAGGATTAGCTTGCGGTTTCTCAATCATACCCGAAGGAATTTCATAATAAATATTTTCAGTAGGTGCGGTAGGTTGAGGAGTAGCTAATTGTGGTTCCGGTCGAGGTGAGGGTTCCCTGAACAAACCCCTCAACGGATTATTTTCCATAGTAACAAGTGACAGTAAATTTCAGCGCACTATATAAATGTTTCCTTACCAAATTCCACTTACCAAAGGCGCTTCACTCCCCGGCAGCGGCGCCAGAAAAGAGTCTTGATGACTCGCAAGTACAGAGGATCTATCGTATTCCTTTCGATAAGTAAGAGTGTCGAACCCAATGAGGAGTAGAAGGAAATGACAAGCGGTTTTCAGCAGGGTATTCTCTGCAAGCACTGAAATTATTGGTAGCCGATAGTGTTGTGATAAGATAAATTGTAACAGGTAAAAAGTAATAAAAGTAAAAAAGGTGCAGCAAGGTGGCCCAATCCTTTTTGTAGAAAAGGACAAGCCTGTACGAACTCTTATATAAAGCAAAGCGCTCCCGAGGACACATGAGAATTTTTGTCAAGTTAGTTTTCATCATGCTCATATGATTCGCGTTCGTTACTTTGATAATTTGATACGTGGGTGGACTGGTGCTTGGGTGCTGCCCTTCCTTGGACAAGCCTCCCACTTATGATTAACCCCTCTCGCAAGCATCTGCAACTATGAAAGAAGTATTAAGGTAAACCTAACCATAGCATGAAACATATGGATCCAAATCAGCCCCTTACGAAGCAACACATAAACTAGGGTTTAAGCTTCTGTCACTCTAGCAACCCATCATCTACTTATTACTTCCCAATGCCTCCCCCTAGGCCCAAATAATGGTGAAGTGTCATGTAGTCGACGTTCACATAACACCACTAGAGGAGAGACAACATACATCTCATCAAAATATCAAGCAAATACCAAATTCACATGATTACTTATAACAAGACTTCTCCCATGTCCTTAGGAACAAACATAACTACTCACAAAGCATATTCATCATCATAATCAGAGGAGTATTAATTATCATTAAGGATCTGAAAATATAATCTTCCACCGGATAAACCAACTAGCATCAACTACAAGGAGTAATCAACACTACTAGCAACCCACAGGTACCAATCTGAGGTTTTGGGACCAAGAGCGAATACAAGAGATGAACTACGGTTTGAGAGGAGATGGTGCTGGTGAAGATGTTGATGGAGATTAACCCCCTCTCGATGAGAGGATCGATGGTGATAACGATGGCGATTATTTCCCCCTCCTAGAGGGATGTTTCCCTGGCAGAACAGCTCCGCCGGAGCCCTAGATTGGTTCTGCCCAGGTTTCGCCTCGAGACGGCGGCGCTTCATCCCAAAAGCTTCTTCTTGATTTTTTCCAGGGTGAAAGAGACCATATAGCCAAAGATGGGCATCGGAGGCCTGCTAGGGGGCCCACAAGGTCGAGGGCGTGCCTAGGGGGTAGGGCGTGCCCTCCACCCTTGTGGCTGGCTGGTGGCCCCCCTCTGGTACTTTCTTCACCCAATATTTTTTATATATTCCAAAAACATGCTCCGTGAAGTTTCAGGACTTTTGGAGTTGTGCAGAATAGGTCTCTATTATTTGCTCCTTTTCCAGCCCAGAATTCCAGCTTCCGGCATTCTCCCTCTTCATGTAAACCTTGTAAAATAAGAGAGAATAGGCATAAGTATTGTGATATAATGTGTAATAACAACCCATAATGCTATAAATATCAATATAAAAGCATGATGCAAAATGGATGTATCAGGAGGAGGGAGGAGGATCAGAGGAGGGAGGAGAGAGGAGGAGGGGGAGGGAGGGGGTGGGAGGAGGGAGGAGGATCGGAGGAGAGAGAAGAGAGGAGGAGGAGGAGGAGGAGGAGGAGGAGAAGGGAGGAGGGTGGGAGGAGGGCTGGCGGAGGACGGCTTGGCCGGAGGAGGAGGAGGGCTTGGGCGTAGGAGAGTAGGGAGGAGGGCTTGGTGGAGGAGGAGGAGGTCTTGGCCGGAGGAGAGGAGGGAGGAGGGCTTGGCTGGAGGACGAGGGAGGAGGGCGGTGGGAGGAGAAGGGAGAGGAGGGAGGAGGGCATACCGAGGAAGGAGGAGGGAGGACAGCGGTGGCGGCGGAGGCAGAGTGAGGGGAGGAAGAAGATGGTCGAGCGTGGGGGATAGAACTTGGATAAGGCACCCATAGTAACAGCGCTGGCCCAGGGAGCGCGCTACTGCTAAGCCCAATAACAGTGGCGCTTTTTCCCTAATGGGCGCTACTACTAAGGCTAAGCATGTAAAAAAATACATTGGTCATCAGTGATCTTTTTGTGTAGAATCTAAATTATCAGTATGAATCCTCATTGGTTTAGGAACCAGTGAAGATTCATATTGCGGCAACAAATCCTACACAAAGAGCTCAATGAAGACCAAGTGGTTGTGATAGTTTGAGAAGTAACATATTTAAGATGGTAAACACCCTATTCGCAGAGCGAGGTGGGACTAAGCTTAGTTTCAAGGAGGGGACTAAACTTAGCAGCAGCGAGGGTTGGTGAAAAGCGCTACTGCTAAGTACAATAGCAGCATCGTGCTTTCACAAAACAAGCTACTACTATACCTAGTCTGGCGGCAACCTCGTGCCAACTGTATTAGTAGCGTTGTTTAGTAGAGACGCGCTAAAGATCAAACAAGATAGTATGAGTATTGCGCTAGGATGTAAATTCAAACCTCCGCACAAAGGAATCAGTGAGGTGATAGTATTGTCAGCACTTATCTGACACGAAGTCCTCAAGGCCGGCATTTTGTATGTATGCATCAAACTCATCCTTGAAACCTGCACGAACCATGAATTCATCCGACGACCATTCATAAGGCCGCACTTGAGCTTCCCTTGGTGGTTCATGGTCCGGCTCACGTATCGCTAGCCTCAGTGCTTGCTTCCTTGAGGAACTCCCTTGGTACATTTTCCTAAACATTTTCTTCCTTTGAAAAATTTCTGAAATTTTTAGTGACTCAAAATAGAAGTGAACCAAACTCAACAAGATTGATAGCAACTGCTCCTACAAGTGTCTAGAGGTTATATCATGCATCAAAACTACTTTGGACCATATGAATTTGACATGCAAGCTCAAGAACAAGGTCACCACAGCAGCAAAAATTTGCAATAAATAAAGCACTAGAACCAAAACTAATTGGACCATTGGAGGAGTCGCATACCGAAGAACAATCCCCCAAAACAGTTTTGCAAATGGAGCTTTGCACAAGGATATCGAAAATGGCAGCAAGATGAGCAAGAACACGAGTTTGAGCAATGGGATGATTTTTTCTGGAGGAAGACGAAGTGGATGGGTGCTGGATAAGTGAAGGGTACCCACGTGGGTCCCAGAAGGCAGGGGGCGCGCCCTCCACCCTTGTGGCCCACTAGTGAAGCTCCTTGGTGTGTTCTCAGTGCCAGAAATTCTAAAATATTCTATAAAAATCATACTAAATTTTTAGGGCATTTGGAGAACTTTCAATTTTCGGGACATTTTTTTGCACAGATAATTCAGAAAACAGACAGAAGATACTATTTTTTGCTTTATTTATTCTAAATAACAGAAAGTAAAAGGTAGGTACAGAGAGTTGTGCTTTCTAAATTCATCCATCTCATGCTCATCAAAAGGAATCCATTAAAAAGGTTGATCAAGTCTTATTAGCAAACTTCTTTCGAATAACATGAAACCGGAGAATTTTTGAATAACACTAGGTTACCTCAACAGGGATATGCATGTCCCCAACAATAAGAATACCATATTTCTTTTTGACAGTAGGAAGAGGGAATTCAAAACCTCCAATAGTAATAGTTGAAATTTTTCGAATATAATTGATACTATGAACTTGAGGTTGTTTCTTTGGTAAGTGTACAATATGGTCATTACCATTAACATGGAAAGTGACATTTTGCCCTTGCTGGAATCAATAACAGCCCCTGTAGTATTCAAAAAGGGTCTACCAAGGATGATCGACATACTATCGTCCTCGGGAATATCAAGAATAACAAAGTCCGTTAAGATAGTAACGTTTGCAACCACAACAGGCACATCCTCACAAATACTGATGGGTATAGCAGTTGATTTATCAGCCATTTGCAAAAAGATTTCAGTAGGTGTCAACTTATACAATTCAATTCTACGATACAAAGATAAGGGCATAACACTAAAACCGGCTCCAAGATCACATAAAGCAGTTTTAACATAGTTTCTTTTAATAGAGCATGGTATAGTTGGTACTCCTGGGTCTCCTAGTTTCTTTGGTATTCCACCCTTAAAGTATAATAGCAAGCATGGTGGAAATTTCAGCTTCCAGCATCTTTCTTTTATTAGTAACAATATCTTTCATATACTTAGCATAAGGAGACATTTTCAGCATATCAGTCAAATGCATACGCAAAAAGATAGGTCTAATCATTTCAGCAAAACGCTCAAAATCCTCATCATCCTTTTTCGTGGATGGTTTAGGAGGAAAGGGCATGGGTTTCTGAACCCATGGTTCTCTTTCTTTACCATGTTTCCTAACAACGAAGTCTCTCTTATCAGAACGTTGATTCTTTGATTGTGGGTTATCAAGATCAACAGCAGGTTCAATCTCTACATCATTATCATTACTAGGTTGAGCAATATCAAACTCATCCAAGCATTGACTAGCAGACTTATTATGATGAATATCACCTTCATCAAATCTATAGAGAGATTTTACCTCTACTACTTGTGTTGGGTTATCAAGACCATGTATTTCTTCAATAGGCGGTAAATTCTTAACATCTTCAACTTTAATACCTTTTTCTTTCATAGATTTCTTTGCCTCTTGCATATCTTCAGGACTGAGAAATAGAGTACCTCTTTTCTTCGGAGTTGGCTTAGGAGTTGGTTCAGGAAGTGTCCAATCATTATCATTACTCAATATATTATTCAATAGCAATTCAGCTTGCTCAATAGTTTGTTCCCTGAAAACACAACCAGCACAACTATCTAGGTGGTCCCTAGAAACATCGGTTAGTCCATTATAAAAGATATCAAGTATTTCATTTTTCTTGAGAGGATGACCAGGCAAAGCATTAACTAATTGGAGAAGCCTCCCCCAAGTTAAATATTTCCTTTAAAGGAGCTTGTTTCATATGAGCAGGGAAACATTTTTCAAAGAAGTAGTAAATCATATCCTGGGGACTACGCACACAACCAGGAGCAAGAGAATTAAACCATAACTTAGCATCACCCTTTAACGAGAAAGGAAACAACTTAAGAATATATTAATCAAATTTTTTCCTCATGAGCAAATAGGGTGGCTATATCATTCAATTTAGTAAGATGTGCCACAACAGTTTCAGATTCATAACCATAGAAAGGATCATATTCAACCAAAGTAATTAACTCAGGATCGACAGAGAATTCATAATCCTTATCAGTAACAAAGATAGGTGAAGTAGAAAACTTAGGATCATATTGCATTCTAGCATTCAAAGAATTTTCTTTCAGCTTAGCTAATAGTTTCTTAAGATCATTTCTATCATTACAAGCAAAAAAGTCTCTAGCAGTTTCTTCATCCATAATATAACCCTCAGGCACAATATGAAGTTCATATCTAGGAGAGCTAGTCTTATCAGGTGTTTCAAAGTTTCCAGTTTCAATAATTTCATCAGTTTTAGAAATATCATCTTCAGCACAATCAATAGTTCTAGCTCTAGCAAGATGTTCATCAAGTAATTCACCCAGTGGCATAGTATTATCAAGCAGAGTAGTAGCATCATAAGCATAATTCATAGTAGAAGTGGCATCATCGATAACATGCGACAAATTGGAATCAATAGCAGGTGTAGGTGTCGCAAGTTTACTTAAAATAGAAGGTGAATCAAGTGCAGAGCTAGATGGCAGTTCCTTACCTCCCCTCGTAGTAGAGGGAAAAATCTTGGTTCTTGGATTTTCAGATTCTTCATAGTGATCAACAGATATAAATCCCAAGTGACTCAGAGAATAGAGCTATGGTCCCCAGCAACGGCGCCAGAAAAAGGTCTTGATAACCCACAAGTATAGGGGATCGCAACCGTTTTCGAGGGTAGAGTATTCAACCCAAATTTATTGATTCGACACAAGGGGAGCCAAAGAGTATTCTCAAGTATTAGCAGCTGAGTTGTCAATTCAACCACACCTGAAAGACTTAATATCTGCAGCAAAATATTTAGTAGCAAAGTAGTATGGAAGTAACAGTAACGATGGCAAAAGTAACAGTAGAAGTTTTGTAGCAACTGTAACAGTGGCAACGTCAAAGTAGCGAAGTAAATATCAATATGAAACGAACTCATAGGCAATGCATCAATGATGGATAATTATGTCGGATGGCATTCATCATGCAATAGTTATAACATAGGGGGACACAGAACTAGCTCCAATTCATCAATATAATGTAGGCATGTATTCCTAATATAGTCATACGTGCTTATGGAAAAGAACTTGCATGGTATCTTTTGTCCTACCCTCCCATGGCAGCCGGGTCCTAATGGAAACTAAGGGATATTAAGGCCTCCTTTTAATAGAGAATCAGACCAAAGCATTAGCACTTAGTGAATACATGAACTCCTCAAACTACGGTCATCACCGGGAAGTGTCCCGACTATTGTCACTCCGGGGTTGCCGGATCATAACACATAGTAGGTGACTATAACTTGCAAGATAGTATCAAGAACACAAATATATTCATGAAAACATAATAGGTTCAGATCTGAAATCATGGCACTCGGACCCTAGTGACAAGCATTAGGTATAGCAAAGTCATAACAACATCAATCTCAGAACATAGTGGATACTAGGGATCAAACCCTAACTAAACTAACTCGATTACATGGTAAATCTCATCCAACCCATCAGCGTCCAGCAAGCCTACAATGGGATTACTCACGCACGGCGGTGAGCATCGATCATGAAATTGGTGACGGAGGATGGTTGACGATGACGATGGCGATGATTTTCCCTCTCCGGAGTCCCGTACGAACTCCAATTCTGCCCTCCCGAGGAAGAACAGGAGGTGGTGGCGGCTCCATATCGTAAAACGCGATGAATCCTTCTCTCTGATTTTTTCTCCCTGAACGTGAATATATGGAGTTGGAGTTGAGGTCGGTGGAGGTCCAGGGGACCCACAAGGCAGGGGGCGCCCCCACCCTTGTGGACAGCTGGTGGGTCCCCCTCTGTTGATTCTTTCACCAATATTTTTGTTTATTCCATAAATATTCTCCGTGAAGTTTTAGGTCATTCCGAGAACTTTTATTTCTGCACAAAAATAACACCATGGCAATTCTGCTAAAAACAGCGTTAGTCCAGGTTAGTTCTATTCAAATCATGCAAATTAGAGTCCAAAACAAGGGCAAATGAGTTTGGAAAAGTAGATACGATGGAGACGTATCAGTCACTGCCGGCCACAGGAGGATACCCGCGTGTGTTTACCTGGTCGAGAAGCTTCACGTGAACGTCAATGCCGATGACAACAAAGGTGCACTGTTAGCCTTCCTTCTTTCGATTTCACAAAACGCAAAACAACGGGGTGTCTAGAAATTGAGACCATTGGTTCACGAGCGGCACAGTTAGTAGGATGAAACAGACTGCACAGATGCTTTATTTGTGTGTTTGATATAGTGTAATTTAATATACCAACGATGATGGTATTGAATATGCAAAGAAAATATGTACTCGTTTCCTAATTGGATCTTTTAATCAGGAGCCTGGGACCAACCTTTACGCGGGAAGAGGGAAATCTTCATTAAGCTACAATCTTCATGTCTTTTTATACCATTTCACTGATGTGTTATGGTATCATTATTCTACTTTCTGAACTATTACTGTGGATATGCTAACCTCATGTCTTCTCATATCATTTGACCTTATTTAGATATTACTGGTTCTTAATCCAGTGAGAACTTGAATATTTTTTACTTTGTTCATTCAAAATTGTGTTCATCTGATGTAATCTTTGATTTGAAAAACAACTTTCAATGTTATATGCATTGTAGCCTGTAGCAACACACATGCGTTCTACTAGTAGTGTTAATCTGGGGCTTTTACACATGCTATCAAGGAGTTTGTCAAAAAGGCAATGAGGATATTCTAAGCTTGCTTGCTACCTTTGATAGTGCCTCCATCAGGACCAAAGACATTTTAGTCAAGTGATGTTCCTCATGCCATGCTCATAAATATCCACGTTCATTGTTCAAGGCTGACTTCCACCTTTTCCAAATTTCATAGCCTGATTAGTACTACTGAATTATAGTTAGAAAGAAGTGAAGACATTAACACATTCGATGAACACTTAGAGCATCTCCAATAGATGGTCCAATTTTTTTTGGCTGGTGACTGTAGGGAAAACCCCCCACAGCATTCAAAACTTTATTTCAAAAAAGTAGCATACAATATACAAAGATTACAAGGGGTAATCAGAAGAGAAAAGTAAAAACTAAAGATCTAGAGATACAAAACCTCAAGGAGGAAGAAAGGAAATCCACTTAAGAAGCTCTTCCTTGTACCTAGCCTTAACTCTGTGCTGCATTAGCAAAATATCATGGATAAAAGCACTCCTCCACTTGTTGAAACTCTGCCTCTCATGCCTAAACACCTTTGCATTCCTGATTATCCATATGTTCTAGCAAGCAATAAAAACAACTTCAGTGAAAAAAGGCTTTGCAAAGTCCTGTTTAGCTTGCAAAACAATATCAGACATGTCATTCCCAGATGACCATGTGATTTGCAGATAATTCCATATTCTGACACTAAGTTGCATTCAAAAAATAGATGATTCCTGGTCTCTCTAGTCCTCAAGCTGCAAAGGAGACAAAAAACTCCATCATCCATATGCCAATGCCTTCTTTCCACCATGTCTTTTGTATTTAACCTGTCCATGATTAACATCCAAGCAAACACTTTGATTTTCATTGTGCAGGATGATCTCCAAATCCATAGAAGGAGAGGGTTAAATGACATGTTTGAATGCATAAGAGAGTAGAACAGCTTGGGCTTAAAAGCATGACATGTCCCCTGCGAGAACCAAGAATCCTTGGCCTCCAAGTCTCTACTACAAGAGACCATAAGATTTTTGAGCTGTCAAAAATTCCTGATATGCTTGTGCAGATAAAGGCAAGTGAAACATGTTAACCATATCCTGAGATTGAAAGGCTTCATAGACAGTGATCCAGGGATCTTTCACATAGGAGAAAAGCCTAGGGAACCTAATCTGCAAAGGTTCAACTGATTCACCAATCTTCCACTTGTCAGACCAGAACAGAGCAGTGCTCCCACAATTAACTTGAACCCAGGCTGTGTTCCTATAATGATCCATCAACTTACAAATATCCTTCCACCAAAAAGAACCACAACTGTCAGTACCCTAAGGCACTGAATAATGATAATATGTGTCCCAAATAAGAGAGACCCAAGGCAAATCCCTCCTATTTAAGAAGTTATGCAAATGCTTGAGCAAAAGTGCCATGTTCTGCACCCCCAGGTTCAAAATTCCCAAACCACCTTTGTTCTTAGGCCTACAAATGAGATCCCAAGCAGCCAAGGATGGAGCTGGCTCATCCCTATGCTTTCTCCATAAACACTGCCTCTGAATTCTCTCCAGTTGCTTTAAAATTCCAGCAGGTGCCAGCAAACTACCAAGATAAAAAATTGGCATGGAGGACAGAGCAGAATTCAGGAACTGGAGTCTCTCCCCTTGATTAAGAAAAGAGGAACTAGCTGTCATCCTTCTCTCCATACAATCCACAAGTGGCATAAAATCCACCATTTTAGGCCTTGTAGTGCCAACAGGTAAGCCAAGATAAGTGATGGTCCAAATTTGGAGCACCAAAGAGTGCTTTTTACATCTCCGAAAAAGGCTCAACTCCAACTGATGGTCCAAAAGTGAGATGTTAAAAAAGAGCAACTCCAACAGATGGTCTAAAACGAAGATGCAAAACCGGCCGGCGGCCGCGCGGTTGCTGTTCAACCACTGTACAGCCACACATATTGCGAAAAACATCTAAAAACAACATAAAAATTTATACATGTCCACAATATCAAATTATTACATAGTTGTTCAAATCCACGAGATCGAATGCACCACAAATACAACATAGTTTTGCACAATACAACATAGTTTTTCACAAACAAATAATGAATCTATGTGGCTCTTTCGCCATGCCATTTCCAATTCTCTTGCATCAAATCTTTCTGGAGTTGATCATGCACATCGGTGTCTCTATTCTCGCTGTACACCTTCATGAAACGTCTGATGTGCTGTTCTTTTTGCATGGGGTTAACAGGAATGACCATCAAGTGATAGAAGTTGTAATCTAAATGTTTTACACGCTTGCATAATCACGCAAGCAGTTGATGCGGCTTGAAGCTACGTCGGTATTTCCCCAAAGAGGAAGGGACGATGCAGCATAGTAGCGGTAGGTATTTCCCTCAGTTGAGACCAAGGTTATCGAACCAGTAGGAGAACCAAGCAACACAATGTGAACAGCACCTGCACACAAATAACAACTACTCGCAACCCGACGTGTAAAAGGGGTTGTCAATTCCTTTCGGGTAGCGGCACCCCAGATGGGCAAACGGACGTGAGAAAAAATTGTAGTAGATTGATAGATCGAACGCCAAATAAAATAAATAAGAATAAAACAGAGCAAGGTATTTTTGTATTTTTGGTTTAATAGATCTGAAAATAAAAGCAAAGGAAAAGTAGATCGCAAAGGCAAATAATATGAGAAAGAGACCCGGGGGCCGTAGGTTTCGCTAGTGGCTTCTCTAGAGAAAAATAGCAAACGGTGGGTGAACAAATTATTGTTGGGCAATTAATGGAACTTCAAATAATCATGATGATATACAGGCAATGATCATTACATAGGCATCACGTCCAAGATTAGTAGACCGACTCCTGCCTGCATCTACTACTATTACTCCACACATCGACCGCTATCCAGCATGCATCTAATGTATTAAGTTCATGGGAAAACAGAGTAATGCAATAATAATGATGACATGATGTAGACAAGATCTATCTATGTAGCGATAGACCCCATTGTTTTATCCTTAGTAGCAATGATACATACATGTCGGTTCCCCTTCTGTCACTGGGATCAAGCACCGTAAGATCGAACCCACTACAAAGCACCTCTTCCCATTGCAAGATAAATAGATAAAGTTGGCCAAACAAAACCCAAATATCGGAGAAGAAATATGAGGCTATAAGCAATCATGCATAAAAGAGATCAAAGAAACTCAAATACTTTCATGGATATAAAAGGATAGATCTGATCATAAACTAAAAGTTCATCCGATCCCAACAAACACACCGCAAAAAGAGTTACAACATATGGATCTCCAAGAGACCATTGTATTGAGAATTCAGAGAGAGAGGGAAAGCCATCTAGCTATTAACTACGGACCCGAAGGTCTACAAAGAACTACTCACGCATCATCGGAGAGGCACCAATGGAGGTGGTGAACCCCATCCGTGATATTGTCTAGATTGGATCTGGTGGTTCTGGACTCTGCGGTGGCGGGAATTGATTTTCGTCGACTCCCCTAGGGTTTCTGGAATATTGGGGTATTTATAGAGCAAAGAGGCGGTCTGGGGGGGCACCAGAGGTGGGCACAACCCACCAGGGCGCTCCTGGGCCTCCTGGCGCCCCCTGGTGGGTTGTTCTCTCCTCGGAGCGCCCCCAGGCGCAGCCTTGGCCCATTAGGTGTCTTCTGGTCCAAAAAAAAATCTCCGTAAAGTTTCGTTGCAATTGGACTCTGTTTGGTATTGATTTCCCGCGATGTAAAAAACATGCAGAAAACAGCAACTGGCACTTGGCACTATGTCAATAGGTTAGTACCAAAAAATGATATAAAATGACTATAAAATGATTATAAAACATCGAAGATTGATAATATAACAACATGGAACAATCAAAATTATAGATACGTTGGAGACGTATCAGCATCCCCAGGCTTAACTCCTACTCGTCCTCGAGTAGGTAAGTGATGAAAGTAGAATATTTGATGTGGAATGCTGCCTAACATGTCATATCATATTTCTTTTCTTTATAGCATGGACATTTGGACTTTTATAATGTTCGATGAAATAGTCTAGTTTTGACATGACAACTTAAATACTCAAGCATATCAACAAGCAACCATGTCTTTCAAAATATCAACGCTAAAATAAGCTATCCCTAGCCCATCATGCTCAATCATTGATCCATTCATGAAACACACTTGCATATTAGCTACACCCAATGCTCAAGTATGATCATATTGCCTCCTAGTTGGTGCTTTTATAAGAGAAGATGGAGACTCAAATTCAAAATAAGAATTGCATAAAGTAAAAGAAAGGCCCTTTGCAGAGGGAAGTAGGGATTTGTAGAGGTGCCAGAGCTCAAAGTGAAAAACTGAGAGATAAAAACATTTTGGGAGGTGTATCCTTCCCACCAACGAAAACGACTTAGAGTTCCGAACACTTTCCATGCTAGATATATCATAGGCGGTTCCCAAACAGAAAATAAAGTTTATTCCTTTTTTAACCATACTTTCACTTTCCATGGCTAGCCGTATCCACGGTTGCCCTCCATACCAACACTTTCCAAGGAATTTATTATTTGACAACATAAAGTAAATTCATTTTCCATTTCGGGACTGGGCATCCCTAATACCTTTGCCTTACTTTCGTGCAATGACAAGTGAATAAACACTCATCGTGAGAATAACACATCTAGCATGGAAAATATTAGCCACCCCTCACCGCTCCGCGAGTGGTACAAACACACTAAAGAGAAGTTTATTTTGAAAATTAGAGATGGCACATAAAAATTTGCTTAGAACAGCAAAATAATACCGCATATAGGTAGATATAGTGGACTCATGTGGCAAAATTCGTTTAAAGGTTTTTGGATGCACAAGTAGTGATCATACTTAGTGCAAAATGAAGGCTAGCAAAAGAATGAGAAGCGACCAACCAAGAAACGAATAATCTCATAAGCGAGAATTAAGCATAATTAACACCGAATAATGCACCACAAGTAGGTTATAATTTCATTTCATTATTATTGACTTTCGTGCTTGCATAGGGAATCACAAACCTTAACACCAATATTCTTACTAAAGCATAATTACTCATCAACATGACTCACATATCACATCATCATATCTCAAAACTATTACTAAGAATCAAATTTATTTTGTCCAATGATTTTCATGAAAGTTTTTATTATATCCTTGTTGGATATCTATCACTTTGGAACTAATTTTGATATGTTGCTTTTGACAAGCTCAAACAAATATAAGTGAAGATCATGAGCATAATTTTTTTCTCTCAAATTAATTTAAGTGAAGCAAGAGAGAATTTCTTGAAAATTTTACTAACTCTCAAACTAATATAAGTGAAGCAAGAGAGAATTTCTTCAAAAATACTAAAGCACACTGTGCTCAAAAATATATAAGTGAAGCACTAAAGCAAGTCCATAGCTCATAAAAAATTAAGTGAAGCATAGAGAGCAATTCTAACAAGTCATGACATCATTTTGGCTCTCTCAAATAGGTGTGTCCAGCAAGGAATCAAGACTTAAAACAGAAAATAAAACAAGCAAAGACTCATATCATACAAGACGCTCTAAGCAAAACACATAGTATGTGACGAATAAAAATATAGCTTCGAGTAAAATACCGATGGTCGTTAGAAGAAAGAGGGGATGCCACTCGGGAGCATCCCAAGCTTAGTTGCTTGCTCTCTTTTGGATAATAGCTTGGGATGCCGGGGCATCCCCAACCTTAGGCTCTTCTTACTCCTTATTCCTTCATCCATCGTAAGATAACCCAAAACTTGAAAACTTCAATCACACAAAACTCAACAAAACCTTCGTGAGATCCGTTAGTAAAAGAAAGCAAATCACTACTATAAATACTGTACCAAAGCAATTCATATTTTGTTTTTGCATTATATCTACTGTATTCCAACTTTTCTATGGCAAAAACTCACCAAAGAAAACCATAGAGCCATCAAAACAAGCACACAACGCAAAGAAAACAGAATCTGTCAAAACAGAACAGTCTGTAGCAATCTGACTATTTTGAATACTTCTGAAACTCCAAAAATTCTAAAAAATTAGGACGACCTGAGCAATTTGTATATTAATCTACTGCAGAAATAATTGGCATTTTAGCACGCTCTGGCAAAAAATGAGAATTGTTTTCGTGAGCGCAAAAGTTTCTGTTTTTCAGCAAGATCAAACAACTATCACCCAAGAAGATCCTAAAGGCTTTACTTGGCACAAACACTAATTAAAACATAAAAAACACAATCATAACAGTAGCATAATTGTGAAAACACTGAAGAATAGACAGCAAAAAGCAAAAATAATTTTTGTTCATTGGGTTGCCTCCCAACAAGCGCTATAGTTTTACGCCCTTAGCTAGGCATAGGATTTCAACGATGCTCACACGAAAGATAAGAATTGAAACGCAAAGAGAGCATCATGAAACATATGACAAACACATTTAAGTCTAATATACTTCCTATGCATAGGAATTTTATAAGCAAACAAATTATCAAGACAAGAAACATCTAACATATGTAAAGAAGAGGAATAAAACATTGACGATCTCAACATAACGAGATGTAATTTAGTAATATGAAGATTTCTACATCTATAACTTCCTCTCTCATAATAATTACATGTAGGATCATAATCAAATTCAACAATATAACTATCACATAAAATATTCTCTTCATGATCCACATGCATGTATGTTGGAGATATGCCCTAGAGGCAATCATGTATGATGATATTTCCTATGTGTTTATGAATAAAGATAGTCCTTCGACATTATCAATGATGTGTATCAGCAAGTACGTGACTTGTTTGTGGGGCTATGCATTGTATGATGATTGCCCTAAAAGGTCCCTAGTCGAAAGGGCTGTGTGGACACGCAGCCAACTAGACTAGCATATGACACGGTCGATGGCTTGGTCTCACTAGCCATGGAGCATTGGATGCTAACCGGATAATATGGACTTGGAAGGATCTGGTCGGATTCGACGTAGTAGGATCCGAGTCAAGATAAGGTCCGAGTCGGACAGACCCAACTATGAGATGCAGCGATATGTCATATGTGAGTCTCTAGTACAACATACGTTCTATGTCCTAAGACCTGAGCTGGCACATGTACTCAGGATGGTGACAGACTTGCTTTGGGCCGACCAAATGCTACTCTGTGACTGGGTAGTTACAAAGGTAGGTTTCGGGCTTGTTCAGACCCATGCTGCGAGACATGCTCGAGCAAGATGGGATTTGCCCCTCCGATCCGGAGAGATGTACTCTGGGCCCCTCGTGTGATCCGACCGGGATAAGCATGGCCATGCGACAAGGATTATGAGATAATCCGGTTTTGTGGTCGGCATCACTAGAACGAGAAAGAGCTCGGGCTAGCACAAGGATGATAGACTCGCCTTTAGCCTGACAACATATATCGTGTGGCAAAAGGAATGGAAGTATGATGGTTCGCCTAACCAGCTTCATAGTCTGCTTGGTGTTCGGCATGCCTTGCTAGGGGCCGCTACCAACCATGCAGTTTGGAGGTGATCCGAACTGCGACCAAGCCGGCTTGAACCTAAGGGGTCACGCGCTTAAGGGAAGGAACCTACGAGGTTGGATTCGAGGACACTGGTTGGATGTGATCCGAGCTGTATTCGGATTGTGGCTGAGTAGACTTGTGGGCTTTAGGGTCCGTGTGAGGCCCAAGTGTTGAGCCCACGACGGGTGCCTATATAAAGTGGAGGTGCCTCACACTCATGGTGTTGATCGCTTCGGTGCTATCACTAGGGTTTGCATGTGTTGTGAATAAACACCTCCACTCGCCGCCGGTTGTGTGATCGGACCTGGCAGTCCACCGCACGACGTTCCTCCTGCACTCACGGATACCACTAGAGGCGGTGCACTTGCGCCGCTCCGACGAACCTGTACGAGGGATCCGATGACCGGCTGTTCGAGGGAGATCGGACGAGGCGGAGACGATCCACGCGGACGCACTGCCCCAACTCTTCTTTCGCTGCACGACACTGCGCGTCTAGTGGTAATGAACTGTGGTCCATCTCCCGTAGCATGTTCTTGGTTGTTCTGCGCGTAGGAAATTTTAATTTGCAGTCGACGCACCCTACCGTAGATCCCAACAATGTAAAGTTGACACTCTTCCAAAATAGTGGGATTATCATCAAATAAAGTCATGACCTCTCCAAGCCCACTTTTATCAAAAATTTCATAAGATTGAACATACTCCAAAGTAGTGGGATCATTATTACCTAGAGTGACACTCTTCCAAACCCACTTTCAATATTATCGCAAACATATTCATCATGAGGCTTAAATAAATTTTCAAGATCATAAGAAGAATCACCCCAATCATGATCATTGCAATAAGTAGTGGACATATAAAAATTAGCATCCCCAAGCTTGGGGTTTTGCATATTATTAGCACAATTGACATTAAGAGAATTTATAGTAAAATCATTGCAATCATTCTTTTCATTCAAGGAGCTATCATGAATCACTTCATAAATTTGTTCATCACAATTTTCAGATTCACGAACCTCAAGCAAAACTTCGTAAAGATAATTAAGTGCACTCAACTCACTAGCAATTGATTCAACATAATCCGATCTTTTGAAAAGATTAGCAAGTGGATGAGGATCCATATCAATAGATTTTTAGCAAGCGAATATGCAAGCAAATAGAAGGCACATGGTAACACAAACAAAGGTAGCAAACCAGACTGCAACCAAAGATAGATCTGACGAGAAATCGGCGAACGAAAAAGAGGGCGAATAAAATGGAAATTTTTTGTGAAGTGGGGGAGAGGAAAACGAGAGGCAAATGGAAAATAATGTAAATTGCGAGGAGATGTGATTTGTGATTAGGAGCCTGGTATATGTTGAAGATCCTCCCCAGCAACGGCTCCAGAAATTCCTTTTGATGCGGCTTGAAGCTACGTTGGTATTTCCCCAAAGAGGATGGGATGATGCAGCACAACAGCGATAGGTATTTCCCTCAGTTGAGACCAAGGTTATCGAACCAGTAGGAGAACCAAGTAACACAACGTAAACAGCACCTGCACACAAATAACAACTACTCGCAACCCGACGTGTAAAAGGGGTCGTTAATCCCTTCCGGGTAGCGGCGCCCCAGATGGGCAAACGGACGTGAGATAAAATTGTAGTAGATTGATAGATCGAACGACAAATAAAATAAATAAGAATAAAACGCAGCAAGGTATTTTTGTATTTTTGGTTTAATAGATCTGAAAATAAAAGCAAAGGAAAAGTAGATCGCAAAGGCAAATAATATGAGAAAGAGACCCGGGGGCTGTAGGTTTCACTAGTGGCTTCTCTAGAGAAAAATAGCAAACGGTGGGTGAACAAATTATTGTTGGGCAATTGATAGAACTTCAAATAATCATGATGATATCCAGGCAATGATCATTACATAGGCATCACATCCAAGATTAGTAAACCGACTCCTGCCTGCATCTACTACTATTACTCCACACATCGACCGCTATCCAACATGCATCTAACGTATTAAGTTCATGGGAAAATGGAGTAATGCAATAAGAACAATGACATGATGTAGACAAGATCTATCTATGTAGCGATAGACCCCATCGTTTTATCCTTAGTAGCAACAATACATACGTGTCGGTTCCCCTTCTATCACTGGGATCAAGCACCGTAAGATCGAACCCACTACAAAGAACCTCTTCCCATTGCAAGATAAATAGATAAAGTTGGCCAAACAAAACCCAAATATCAGAGAAGAAACATGAGGCTATGAGCAATCATGCATAAAAGAGATGAAAGAAACTCAAATACTTTCATGGATATAAAAAGATAGATCTGATCATAAACTCAAAGTTCATCCGATCCCAACAAACACACCGCAAAAAGAGTTACATCATATGGATCTCCAAGAGACCATTGTATTGAGAATTTAGTGAGAGAGAGGAAGCCATCTAGCTACTAACTACGGACCCGAAGGTCTGCAAAGAACTACTCACACATCATCGGAGAGGCACTAATGGAGGTGGTGAACCCCATCCGTGATGGTGTCTAGATTGGATCTGGTGGTTCTGGACTCTGTGGCGGCTGGAATTGATTTTGGTGGACTCCCCTATGGTTTCTGGAATATTGGGGTATTTATAGAGCAAAGAGGCGGTCTGGGGGCACTCGAGGTGGGCACAACCCACCAGGGCGCGCCTGGGCCTCCTGGCATCCCCTGGTGGGTTGTGCTCTGCTCGGAGCGCCCCGTAGGTGCAGCCTTGGCCCATTAGGTGTCTTCTGGTCCAAAAAAATCCCTGTAAAGTTTCGTTCCATTTGGACTCCGTTTGGTATTGATTTCCTGCGATGTAAAAAACATGCAGAAAACAGCAATTGGCACTTGGCACTATGTCAATTGGTTAGTACCAAAAAATGATATACAATGATTATAAAACATCCAAGGTTCATAAAATAATAGCATGGAACAATCAAAAATTATAGATATGTTCGAGACGTATCAACAGTCATGATGTACCAAAGGATCTTTTGATCCCAGAATCTAGATGGTCCTCGCACAATAGCAAATTGAGATTGCATAATCCCGAAAGCCCTCTCAACATCTTTTCTAGCGGCCGCTTGTGCATTGTGAAAGACGAGTTATTTCTTACCTTCGGGTTTTGCAACCAGCTTGACAAATGTACAACACCTTGGGTAGATCCCATTTGCAAGATAGTACCCATAGTTGTATGTGCGGCCATCTGCTTCGAAGGTCACTAGTGGTGCTTCTCCATTTGCTAACTTGGCAAACAGAGGTGACCATTCGAGCACGTTGATGTCGTTGCAAGATCCAGGCATCCCAAAATATGCATGCCAAATCCATGTTTCATGATCGGCAACTGCCTCTAGAATGATAGTGGCATCCTTCCCACGACCATTAAATTGTTGATACGTCTCCAACGTATATATAATTTTTTATCTGTTTTGGATGTTTAATGGGCTTTATGATACTCTTATATATTATTTTTGGGACTAACCTATTAACCGAAGGCCTAGTGCAAATTGCTATTTTTTTTACCTATTTCAGTGTTCGCAGAAAAGGAATATCAAACGGAATCCAAACGGAACGAAACCTTCGCGAGGATCTTTTTTCGAACAAACGCAATCCAGGAGACTTGGAGTGGAAGTCAAGGAAGCAACGAGGCAGCCACGAGGCAGGAGGGCGCGCCCAGGGGGTAGGCACGCCCCCATCCTCGTGGGCCCCTCATAGCTCCACCGACCTACTTCTTTCGCCTACATATACTCTTATACCCAGAAAACATCAGGAGAGCCACAAAACCACTTTTCCACCACCGCAACCTTCTGTACCCGTGAGATCCCATCTTGGGGCCTTTTCCGCGATCTGCCGGAGGGGGATTCGATCACGGAGTGCTTCTACATCAACACCATAGCCTCTCCGATGATGTGTGAGTAGTTTACCATAGACCTTACGGTCCATAGTTATTAGCTAGATGGCTTCTTCTCTCTCTTTGGATCTCAATACAAAGTTCTCCTCGATGTTCTTGGAGATCTATTCGATGTAATACTCTATTGCGGTGTGTTTGCCGAGATCCGATGAATTGTGGGTTTATGATCAGGTTTATCTATGAACCATATTTGATTCTTCTCTGAATTATTTTATGCATGATTTAATATCTTTGCAAGTCTCTTCGAATTATCGGTTTAGTTTGGCCTACTAGATTGATCTTTCTTGCAATGGGAGAAGTGCTTAGCTTTGGGTTCAATCTTGCGGTGCTTGATCCCAGTGACAGAAAGGGAAACGACACGTATTGTATTGTTGCCATCGAGGATAAAAAGATGGGGTTTATATCATATTGCTTGAGTTTATCCCTCTACATCATGTCATCTTGCCTAATGCGTTACTCCGTTCTTATGAACTTAATGCTCTAGATGCATGCTAGATAGCAGTCGATGTGCGGAGTAATAGTAGTAGATGCAGAATCGTTTCGGTCTACTTGACACGGGCGTGATGCCTATGTTCATGATCATGCCTAGATATTCTCATAACTATGCGCTGTTCTATCAATTGCTCGGTAGTAATTTGTTCACCCACCGTAATATATGCTATCTTGAGAGAAGCCAGTAATGAAACCTATGGCCCCTGGGTCTACTTTACATCATATAAGTTTCCGATCTATAATTCTAGTTTACTATTTATTTTGCAATCTTTACTTTCCAATCTATACAACAAAAATACCAAAAATATTTATCTTATTATCTTTACCAAATCTCACTTTTGCAAGTGGCCGTGAAGGGATTGACAACCCCTTTATCGCATTGGTTGCAAGGTTCTTGATTGTTTGTGCAGGTACTAGGCGACTTGCGTGTAGTCTCCGACTGGATTGATACCTTGGTTCTCAAAAACTGAGGGAAATACTTATGCTACTTTGCTGCATCACCCTTTCCTCTTCAAGGGAAAACCAACGCATGCTCAAGAGGTAGCAAGAAGGATTTCTGGCGCCGTTGCCTGGGAGATCTACGCTCAAGTCAAGACATACCAAGTACCCATCACAAACTCTTATCCCTCGCATTACATTATTTGCCATTTGCCTCTCATTTTCCTCTCCCCCACTTCACCTTTGCCGTTTTATTCGCCCTTTTTCGTTCGCCTCTTTTCGCTTGCTTCTTGTTTGCTTGTGTGTTGGATTGATTGTTTGTCACGATGGCTCAAGATAATACTAAATTGTGTGACTTTTCCAATACCAACAATAATGATTTTATTAGCACTCCGATTGCTCCTACTACCGATGCTGAATCTTGTGAAATCAATACCGCTTTGTTGAATCTTGTTATGTAAGATCAGTTTTCTGGCCTTCCTAGTGAAGATGCCGCTACCCATCTAAACAACATCGTTGATTTGTGTGATATGGAAAAGAAGAAAGATGTGGATAATGATATTTTTAAATTGAAGCTATTTCCGTTTTCACTTAGAGATCGTGCTAAAACTTGGTTCTCTTCTTTGCCTAAAAATAGTATGGATTCATGGCATAAGTGCAAAGATGCTTTTATCTCTAAGTATTTTCCTCCCGCTAAGATCATCTCTCTTAGAAACGATATTATGAATTTAAGCAACTTGAGCATGAGCATGTTGCACAAGCTTGGGAGAGGATGAAATTAATGATACGTAATTGCCCTACACATGTTTGAATTTATGGATGATTATACAAAAAAATTATGCTGGATTGAATTTTGCTTCTAGAAATCTTTTAGATTCGACCGCAGGAGGCAATTTTATGGAAATCACTTTAGGAGAAGCTACTAAACTCCTAGATAATATTATGGTTAATTATTCTCAATGGCACACCGAAAGATCTACTAGTAAAAAGGTTCATGCGATTGAAGAGATTAATGTTTTGAGTGGAAAGATGGATGAACTTATGAAGCTGTTTGCTAATAAGAGTGTTTCTTCTGATCCTAATGATATGCCTTTGTCCACTTTGATTGAGAATAATAATGAATCTATGGATGTGAATTTTGTTGGTAGGAACAATTTTGGTAACAACGCGTATAGAGGAAACTTTAATTCTAGGCCGTTCCCTAGTAATTCCTCTAATAATTATGGTAATTCCTACAACAACTCTTATGTAAATTTTAGTAAGATACCCTCTGATTTTGAGACTAGTGTTAAGGAATTAATGATTTCGCAAAAGAATTTCAATGCTTTGCTTGAAGAAAAATTGCCTAAGATTGATGAGTTGGCTAGGAACATGGATAGAATTTCTCTTGATGTTGATTATTTGAAACTTAGATCTATTCCACCTAAGCATTATATCAATGAGTCTCTCAAATCTATGAGAATTTTCATTGATGAGTGCAAAGAAAGAACCGCTAGGATGCGTGCAAAAAAAATTGCTTTGTAAAAGCGTGTTCTTCTAGTTTTCATGACAATAATGATGAATATCTAAAAGTGATTGATGTGTCTCCTATTAAATATTTGTTTTCCAATATGAATCTTGATAAAGATGGGACTGGAGATGAGTCAACTTTAGTTAAAAGGCGTCCCAATGGTTCGGAGTTTTAGATCTTGATGCAAAAATTGGTAAAAGTGGGATTGAAGAGGTCAAAACTTTACATAGCAATGAACCCACTACTTTAGATTTCAAGGAATTTAATTATGATAATTGTTCTTTGATAGATTGTATTTCCTTGTTGCAATCCGTGTTAAATTCTCCTCATGCTTATAATCAAAATAAAGCTTTTACCAAAGATATCGTTGATGCTTTAATGCAATCCTATGAGGAAAAGCTTGAATTAGAATTTCTATCCCTAGAAAACTTTATGATGAGTGGGAACCTACTATTAAAATCAAGATTAAAAATCATGAATGCTATGCTTTATGTGATTTGGGTGCTAGTGTTTCCACGATTCCAAAAACTTTGTGTGATGTGCTAGGTTTTCGTGAATTTGATGATTGTTCTTTAAAGTTGCATCTCGCGGATTCCACCATTAAGAAACCTATGGGAAGGATTAATGATGTTCTTATTGTTGCAAATAGGAATTATGTGCCCGTAGATTTCATTGTTCTTGATATATATTGCAATCCTGCATGTCCTATTATTCTTGGTAGACCTTTCCTTAGAATGATTGGTGCAATTATTGATATGAAAGAAGGAAATATTAGATTCCAGTTTCCATTAAGGAAAGGCATGGAACACTTTCCTAGGAAGAAAATTAAATTACCTTATGAATCTATTATGAGAGCTGATAATCCCCAAGTGCAGGGAATCATCGTAGCATTCCCAAAGGTGGAAGTGATAAGTATGGAGTGTCGAACCCACAAGGAGCTAAAGGTAAGATCATATTCTCTCAAGTCCTATCTGCCACTGATACGACTCTACGTACACCAAACGTTTGCTTCCAACTAGAAACGAGAAATAAAACTACGTTGTGGGTATGAAGAGAATAACTTTGCATGATATCGGAGAGCTAAAACATAAAAGTTGTTGTTGTTATCATAAAGTTAGAGTATATTACTAAATATTATAAATAGCGAGTGTGGAATAATGATGGGTCGGTGTGCGGAAGTATCCTAGGCAATCATTAACAAGACCGGTAGTCGTCATTGCAATTTCATATGAGGGAGAGGCATAAGCTAACATACTTTCTCTTCTTGGATCATATGCACTTATGATTGGAACTCTAGCAAGCATCCGCAACTACTAAAGACCATTAAGGTAAAACCCAACCATAGCATTAAAGCATCAAGTCCCTTGATCCCATATGCCACAACCCCCTTACTCGGGTTTATGCTTCTGTCACTCAAGCAACCCACTATAAGCGAATCATGAACGTATTGCAACACCCTACAGCGGGAATCCCTCACGCTTGCGCGACACGGAGGGCACAATAGGACAGCACCAAAATAAAACATACAACTCATACCAATCTAGATCATCAATCAACCCAAAGACAAAGGATATCTACTCAAAACATCATAGGATGGCAACACATCATTGGATCATAATATGTGGCATAAAGCACCATGTTCAAGTAGGGATTACAGCGGGGTGCGGGAGAGTGGACCGCGTAAAAGAGATGGGGATGGTGATGATGATGGTGATGTTGATGAAGACGATCACCGCGGCGATGATTCCCCTCCCGATGGCACTCCGGCGCCACCGAGAGAGAGGAGGAGAGGTTCTCACCCTTGTGATTCCTCCTCCATGGCCTCCCCCCTAGATGGGGAGAGGTTCTCCCTCTGGTCCTTGGCCTTCATGGCGATGATGGCCCCTCCAGGATCCTCCTCCATGGCCTCCGGTGATGATGGCCCCCTCCGGCAGGGTGCCAAAGAGGGCCTAGATTGATTTCTCGTGGCTACAGATGATTGCGGTGGCGGAACTTCCGATCTAGGTTATTTTCTGGAGGTTTCTGTATTTATAGGAGAGGATGGCGTCGAGAACAAGTCAGGGGGCCCCACAGGGAGTCCACGAGGCAGGGGGCGCACCCCAGGGGGGAGGGCGCACCCTCCACCCTCGTGGGGCCCATGGTACTCCCCTCCGGCAACTCTTCGTTCCAGTATTTTTTTATATTTTCCAGAAAAATTCTCCGTTGATTTTCATCACATTCCGAGAACTTTTATTTCTGCACAAAAACAACACCACGGTAGTTCTGCTGAAAACAGCGTCAGTCCGGGTTAGTTCTAATCAAATCATACCAAAATCATATAAAACTATTGTAAACATGGCATGAATACTTCATAAATTATAGATACATTGGAGACGTATCAAGAGCCACTTATGGATTGCATACCAAAGATGACAATACCTAGATCTATTCTTGTTTTTATGCCTAGCTAGGGGCGTTAAACGATAGCGCTTGTTGGGAGGCAACCCAATTTTATTTTTGTTCCTTGTTTTTTGTTTCTGTTTAGTAATAAATAATTCATCTAGCCTCTATTTAGATGTGTTTTATGTTTTAATTAGTGTTTGTGCCAAGTAGAACCTTTGGGAAGACTTGGGTGAAGTCTTTGCGATCTTCCTGTAAAAAACAGAAACTTTAGCGCTCACGAGATTAGCTGCCATTTTTTTACTGGAGAGTGATTTTAGGTTGATTCTTTTGGAAGACGATTAATAGACAAATTCCTCACGTCTACCAATTTATTTCAGATTTTTTGGAGTTCCAGAAGTATACGTTTGCCACAGATTACTATAGACTGTTCTGTTTTTGACAGATTCTGTTTTTCGTGTGTTGTTTGCTTATTTTGATGAATCTATGGCTAGTATCGGGGGGTATGAACCATAGGGAAGTTGGAATACAGTAGGTTTAACACCAATATAAATAAATAATGAGTTCATTACAGTACCTTAAGGTGCTGATTTGTTTTCTTATACTAACGGGGCTCATGAGATTTTCTGTTTGAGTTTTGTGTTGTGAAGTTTTCATGTTTTTGGGTAAAGATTTGATGGATTATGGAACAAGGAGTGGCAAGATCCTAAGCTTGGGGATTCCAAGGCACCCCAAGGTAAAATTCAAGGACAACCAAAAGCCTAAGCTTGGGGATGCCCCGGAAGGCGTCCCCTCTTTCGTCTTCGTCTATCGGTAACTTTACTCGAGGCTATATTTTTATTCACCACATGATATGTGTTTTGCTTGAAGCGTCTTGTATGATTTGAGTCTTTGATTTCTAGTTTACCACAATCATCCTTGTTGTACACACCTTTTGGGAGAGATACACATGAATCAGAATTTATTAGAATACTCTATGTGCTTCACTTATATCTTTTGAGCTAGATAAATTTTGCTCTAGTGCTTCACTTATACCTTTTTAGAGCACGGTGGTGGTTTTACTTTATATAAATTATTGATCTCTCATGCTTCACTTATATTATTTTGAGAGTCTTTTAGAACAGCATGGTAATTTGCTTTGGCTATAAAATTAGTCCTAATATGATAGGCATCCAAGATGGGTATAATAAAAACTTTCATATAGAGTGCATTAAATACTATGATAAGTTTGATACTTGATAGTTGTTTTGAGATATAAAGGTGGTAATGTTAGAGTCATGCTAGTTGGGTAATTGTGGAATTGAGAAATACTTGTGTTGAGGATTGCAAGTCCTGTAGCATGCACGTATGGTAAACGTTGTGTGAAACATTTGAAGCATGGGGTCTTCTTTGATTGCTTTCCTTATGAGTGGCGATCGGGGACGAGTGATGGTATTTTCCTACCAATCTATCCCTCTAGGAGCATTGCGCGTAGTGCTTAGTTTTGATGACTTGTAGATTTTTGCAATAAGTATGTGAGTTCTTTATGACTAATGTTGAGTCCATGGATTATACGCACTCTCACCCTTCCATCATTGCTACCCTCTTCGGTACCATGCATTGCCCTTTCTCACCTCGAGGGTTGGTGCAAACTTCGCCGGTGCATCCAAACCCCGTGATTTGATACACTCTATCACACATAAGCCTCCTTATATCTTCCTCAAAACAGCCACCATACCTACCTATTATGGCATTTCCATAGCCATTCCGAGATATATTGCCATGCAACTTCCACCGTTCCATTTATTATGACACTCTCCATCATTGTCATATTGCTTTGCATGATCATGTAGTTGACATCGTATTTGTGGCAAAGCCACCTTCATAATTCTTTCATACATGTCGCTCTCTATTCATTGCATATCCCGGTACACCGCCGGAGGCATTCACATAGAGTCATATTTTGTTCTAAGTATCGAGTTGTAATTCTTGAGTTGTAAATAAATAGAAGTGTGATGATTTTCATTATTAGAGCATTGTCCCATGTGAGGAAAGGATGATGGAGACTATGATTCCCCATGAGTCGGGATGAGACTCCGGACGAAAATATATATAAAAAAGAGGCCAAAGAAGCCCAAATAAAAAAAGGAGGCCAAAGAAGCCCAAACAAAAAAATGAGAGAAAAAGAGAGAACGGACAATGTTACTATCCTTTTTCCACACTTGTGCTTCAAAATAGCACCATGATCTTCATGATAGAGAGTTTCTTATTTTGTCACTTTCATATACTAGTGGGAATTTTTCATTATAGAACTTGGCTTGTATATTCCAATGATGGGCTTCCTCAAAATGCCCTAGGTCTTCGTGAGCAAGCAAGTTGGATGCACACCCGCTTAGTTTCTTTTGATGAGCTTTCATATATTTATAGCTCTGGTGCATCCGTTGCATGGCAATCCCTACTCCTCGCATTGACATCAATTGATGGGTATCTCCATAGCCCGTTGATTAGCCACGTCAATGTGAGACTTTCTCCTTTTTTGTCTTCTCACATAACCCCCATCATCATATGCTATTCCGCTGATAGTGCTATGTCCATGGCTTGCGCTCATATATTGCGTAAAAGTTGAAAGAGTTTGAAAAGGCTAAGTATGAAACAACTGCTTGGCTTGTTATTGGGGTTGTGCATGATGGGAGCATTTTGTGTGACGAAAATGAAGCATGGCCAAACTATATGATTTTGTAGGGATAAACTTTCTTTGGCTATGTTATTTTGATAAGACATAATTGCCTGGTTAGCATGCTTGAAGTATTAGTATTTTTATGTCAATATTAAAACTTTGTCTAGAATCTTTTGGGATCTAAAAATTCATGCCACAATAAAGAGAATTCCATTGAAAGTTATGTTAGGTAACATTCCACATCAAAAATTATATTTTTATCATTTACCTACCCGAGAAGCTTGGGGATGCTTGATACGTCTCCAACGTATCTATATTTTTTGATTGTTCCATGCTATTATATCATCTGTTTTGGATGTTTAATGGGCTTTATTGTACTCTTTTATATTATTTTTGGGACTAACCTATTAACCGAAGGCCCAGTGCAAATTGCTATTTTTTTTGCCTATTTCAGTGTTTCGCAGAAAAGGAATATCAAACGGAACGAAACCTTCGCGAGGATCTTTTTTGGAACAAACGCAATCCAAGAGACTTGGAGTGGAAGTCAAGGAAGAAACGAGGCGGCCACGAGGCAGGAGGGCGCGCCCAGGGGGTAGGCGCGCCCCCACCCTCGTGGGCCCCTCGTAGCTCCACCGACCTACTTCTTTCGCCTATATATACTCTTATACCCTGAAAACATCCAGGAGAGCCACAAAACCACTTTTCCACCGCCGCAACCTTCTGTAACCGTGAGATCCCATCTTGGGGCCTTTTCCGACGATCTGCCAGAGGGGGATTTGATCACGGAGGGCTTCTACATCAACACCATAGCCTCTCCGATGATGTGTGAGTAGTTTACCACAGACCTTCGGGTCCATAGTTATTAGCTAGTTGGCTTCTTCTCTCTCTTTGGATCTCAATACAAAGTTCTCCTCGATGTTCTTGGAGATCTATTCGATGTAATACTCTTTTGCGGTGTGTTTGCCGAGATCCGATGAATTGTGGGTTTATGATCAAGTTTATCTATGAACAATATTTGATTCTTCTCTGAATTCTTTTATGCATGATTTAATATCTTTGCAAGTCTCTTTGAATTATCGGTTTAGTTTGGCCTACAAGATTGATCTTTCTTGCAATGGGAGAAGTGCTTAGCTTTGGGTTCAATCTTGCTGTGCTCGATCCCAGTGACAGAAAGGGAAACGACACGTATTGTATTGTTGCCATCAAGGATAAAAAGATGGGGTTTATATCATATTGCTTGAGTTTATCCCTCTACATCATGTCATCTTTCCTAATGCGTTACTCCGTTCTTATGAACTTAATACTCTAGATGCATGCTGGATAGCAGTCGATGTGTGGAGTAATAGTAGTGGATGCAAAATCGTTTCAGTCTACTTGACACGGACGTGATGCCTATGTTCATGATCATGCCTAGATATTCTCATAACTATGCACTTTTCTATCAATTGCACCGCAGTAATTTGTCCACCCTCCGTAATATATGCTATCTTGAGAGAAGCCACTAGTGAAACCTATGGCCCCCGGGTCTACTTTACATCATATAAGTTTCCGATCTATAATTCTAGGTTACTATTTATTTTGCAATCTTTACTTTCCAATCTATACAACAAAAATACCAAAAATATTTATCTTATTATCTTTATCAGATCTCACTTTTGCAAGTGGCCGTGAAGGGATTGACAACCCCTTTATCGCGTTGGTTGCAAGGTTCTTGATTGTTTGTGCAGGTACTAGGCGACTTGCGTGTAGTCTCCTACTGGATTGATACCTTGGTTCTCAAAAACTGAGGGAAATACTTACGCTACTTTGCTGCATCACCCTTTCATCTTCAAGGGAAAACCAACACATGCTCAAGTGGTAGCAATTGTCCATGCCATGCTTTTGGGCAGTTCTTCCATTTCCAATGCATGCAATCCATGGACCCGAGCATACCTGGAAACTCTCGAGCTTTGTTCATCTCCAAAAGCCTCTGAGTGTCCTGAGCATTGGGTGCTCTCAAGTACTGTGGACCAAACACTTCTACTGAAGTCATTGCAAATTGCTTGACATAGAAGATAGCAGTGCTCTCTGCCATCACCAAGTTCTCATCAATGTAATCTGCCGGAACACCATATGCCATCATGCGCAAAGCGGCAGTGACCTTCTGTTCAATGCTATGGTCAAGCAACCCAGCATAGTTCCTTCTCTGCTCGAAGGATGGATTGTGCTGCTTCACAGAATTGCAAATGTTGATGAACTAGTCTTTCGACATTCTGAAATAGCGTTGAAAGTAATTATCCGGGAAAACAGGTGGTGATCCAAAGTAGTTGAGCATCAATCGTTTGTGTGCATCGATCTGTTCTCTCTGAATGAACGCACGACCATAGATGGAACCATCATGCCTCGGCTTCTTCCCCTTGTGCATGGCCACAAGCATAGCAATGTCCTCTTCTTCATGCAAATCAAATTCCTCGTCTGACGATGAATCATCCACGAATGAGGAGTCAACCGAGCTCATCTACAATGCAAACAACCACCGTCAAACATATTATCCAATCCCAATTAAAATCATCAAGTTTCGTCATTTTTTACCTTGGGGAATTTCATCGAACACCTTATGCGCAGGGTGGAAGAAGATGGCCGGATATTCGATTGGTCGATGCTGCGGACGGCGGCGTAGAGGAGAATAGCTGCGGACGGCGGCGCGGAGGGGAAGGGAGCCCAGCGACGCATAGGAGAAGGGAGCATGACGGACCACCGGAGTCGGCGAATCCAAACACAGCTGCTTCCCGAAACAGCGGCACTGGGGCAGCTGCTTGATGCCCTCTGGCGAGGGAGGCGGCGAGGGCTAGGGCGGCGGTGGCGCAGAGGAGAAGGGAACAAGGTGGGCCGCCAGAGTCGGCGAATCCAGCCGCGGCTGCTTCCCAAAACGGAAGCGCCGGGGCGGCTGCGAGACGCCCTCCGGTGGGGGAGGCGACGAGGGCTAGGGCGGCGGCGGCAATGTGGGGCGACGGCGATGACGGCGACTTAGCCTGTAGCGGCAGCGACTTTCGGCGGCTGGTGCTCGGTCGCGGGCGGGCGGTCGCCAGGCGGAAGCGGAATGAATCGGCGGTTGGGCATTTGGCAGGCGGCTGCGGTTTTACATCAGTTGCATCTCGTGATGTAAAAATTTGCATCACAAAGTTTTCACTTTTACATCACCGGGAGGCCGCGGTCAAACTTTTTTTTACATATGGACCGTCTGTTGGAGCAGCATTTTTTGCCCCAAACGGTCCAAAAGTTAGGTATTTTTACATTTGGACCGTCTATTGGAGATGCTCTTTTGATAGAAAAACTGACTGTTGTATCATACATCGTAGGCATATTTTGTTTTATCTTGAAATAGGATTTTGCCCCACTTTATATATAAAGCAACAACACCAAACAATACACGACCGGACAATACAAGATGGAGAGAAGACTCTCTTACACAATGGATCGAAAGATACAACAAGAAACCTATAGCTAGCCTACCACCTTGCCTAGGACCGACCGACAACGACACAACTCCACGACAACTCCCCCAGGAGGGTGACGAAGCCACACATCGCCATTGCCGAGTCTGAGAACAGACAAGGGTTTTCACCCGGAGCCCGGGAGCATGAACGAAACCCACGACTACGCCTTCAGGAAGGGAACGGCACCCATGTGCGTCGCTGTTGCCGACGCCAAGCGCAAAGCTTTCGCTCAGGAACTCGCCAATACCACCAGGAGGCGTCCCCGGTCAACACCACAGCGAGATGCAGGCCAATCCTACTAGATCAGGGTAGCACCAGAGCATGCCAGCTCCTCCCATCCCTACACCCTTATCGTCCACACGGCCAAGAGGTGCAGGCACCACCGCCACCATGAAGCCTGCCGAAAAGCCTACCATGGAGCCCACCATCTAGGGCCGCCGCCCCGGTGTCCTTTGACAACTCAACAACGACGCCAAAACACGTGGCCGCCTCTCCAAGCAATCCACAGGCCTCCGCCTCGGCCTGGACAAAGTGAGCTCAAAGCCATCATGGAAGAACAACCAACCCCTGGTAGGGGGACCAAGTCCAACCCCTGCCCCGACAGCCAGCCTGCACCGCCGACCAACTATCAGCACGCGCTACCCGGAGAGGAGGGGGTCGCGCCGTCAGATTCGGCAACTCCAGATCCAGACAGGGGGACCCCCATGACAGCCAACACCTCCGGCCACCCGGTGGTAGCCGGTACCTCTGGCCGTCAAGCACCCAGCTCCAACTCCGTCGGCTCCCCGCGACTCGCTCCGCCCCCTCTGCACCACCATTGAGGGCCGCCGCACCAACCACCACATGCCCGTGGTTGAAGATTGTCACTGTTCCAGAACTCCGCCGGCGAGTCCGGTCCGAGGTTGCGGAGCGAGAGCGAGCGTCGTAGACGAAGTAGTCGAACACGCGAAAGTAGATGAACACAAGAAAGTATGGAGGAGACTATCTTTATTAATCAATGATCAACTGTTACAATGATTGCTCCTTGTCTCTTTATATAGGGGAAAGGGGTTAAGAGATAAGTACCCACTTAATGTAAAGTGTGGAACCGGGAGGGGCTATCCCGTGCGCCTCGCACATAGCCGCTGGCTCCCACGACGTGGGCCGGTTTCCCAACACTCCCACTTGGGTAATTATCCATATATCCATGCCTCAAAACTCCGAAAAACCCAGTGGGAAAAAATACGGAGAAAGAGCACACAGTATACGTTGTTGTATTGCACGAATTGCCTCGTCAAAAACCTCGTGTGAGAAACATCAGGAAAACTCACTCAAGGGAAAAAGAGTACAATGCACTCAACCATCAAGTTGAGTACTCGATCATCAGGATCGAGATTTTAACGACGAGTTTGTGAAGTTTCTCCCCCTGAACCTTGCATCTCTCTAAGTCTCATCATACTGATCCCACACACACACCTCTCTAAGGTTGATGCCGGTAATGATTTAGTGAACATATCAGCAAGATTGTCACAGGACTTAGTATGCAAAACTCTCACCTCGTTCAACTGTTGCAGCTCATGTGCATAGAAGAACTTGGGACTAATATACTCTGTGTGGTTACTCTTCACATAACCCATCTAAACTTGTGCAACACAAGCAGCATTATCTTCATAGATAATGGTAGGGGTTTGTACGGTGTTCAGCCCACATGTCCGCTGAATGTGGCCGATCATCCGCGAAAGCGATACACATTGTTTTGACGCTTCGAATAGGGCCATGATTTCCGAGTGGTTCATGGAAGTCGACACAAGAGTTTGCTTGGACGGTTTCTAGGAAAACGCAGTTCCACCACAAAGGAAAACATATCCAATCTGCAATTTGCAATCATGCGGGTCCGATAGGTACTCAGCATCGGCATAGCCTATAATAGATAGGTCATGATTTCTTTTATAAAACAGACCAAGATCTTTGGTCCCTTGCAGGTAACGGAAGACGTCCTTGACACCTTTCCAGTGTCTCTTGGTAGGTTCAGAACTGTACCTAGCAAGCAAACTGACGGCAAACGCAATGTCTGGCCGTGTACAATTTGCGAGGTACACACTGGTGCGCGTCGGTCCTAAACAAACGGTTTAAAACCCCTATCCGCGACGGCATTTGGAACTGTCACCAAGTGAGTGGGGGCGACAGGGGGTCCTTCCCACACGACCCAGAAATCGTCAGGGATAGGCCCTCGTGGGACCCAGGCTGGGGCCGTGTGCGATCGGGCGAGGCATGGAAACCCAATCATTTCCGTAGATATGTACATCCCACACGGTGAATCCCATAAATCATTTCCGTAGGTATGTACATCCCACACGGTGAATCCCAGAAATCATTTCCGTAGGTATGTACATCCCACACAGTGAATCCCAAAATTCATTTCCGTAGGTATGTACATCCCACACGGTGGATCCCAGAAATCATTTTCGTAGGTATGTTCATCCCACACGGTGAATCCCAAAAATCATTTCCGTAGGTATGTACATCCCACACGGTGAATCCCAGAAAATCATTTCCGTAGGTATGTACATCCCACACAGTTCTTTGTGTGGAAACGTGTGTGCAAGGTGGCCTAACACAAACAATTCGCTGCTGGAAGCCGTGTGTGATTGTTAGTTGATCGAACACGCCTACTTTCTAGAAACCATGCGGGTTGTTTGAGTTCATCGCCCACGGTGTTGTCTGAGTAACCGTTTGCAATAGAAAACCCCAATAAGCAGGGTAATTAGCCTATTATTGATAATCCATGTACTAATCAAACTAATATTTCTTATAAAACACGCCAGATATTTCATATCCGTATAAAAGCAACCAGGATTTCATAATCGAATTACATCAGATAGCTTCGGCACTCAGTTATGCCATTACATAGCAGCACCAAGCTTCACATGCAGCATCAAAAACCTTTGGAAAGTAGCATCATACACGGTAAATAGACAGATGAATCTCATCTGGGAAACTGCAGAAGCGGAAGACAAATATTGAGCCTTCAGTGATGTTGAATGTCCTTGCAACTTTAGGCCAGTGGCTATGGATAATTGCCCGCCCAACCTTCGTCCTCTTCAGCAAGACTTCAATATTGTACCATGGGTGTTGAATGAATACCTTCCTCGCCTCCGACCCCGCTGATGGAGTCCTGGACTAAGGGGTCCTCGGGCGTCCGGCCTGTTATTCATTGGGCCGAACTGATGGGCTGTGAAGATACGAAGGCCGAAGACTATACCCGTGTCCGGATTGGACCTTCCTTGGCGTGGAAGGCAAGCTAGGCGACTAACTGTAAAGATTCCTTCTTATGTAACCGACCCCATGTAACCCTAGATCTCTCCGGTGTCTATATAAACAGGAGAGCATAGTCCGGATAGGGGACATTCATTACCATATTCATATAGGTAGGCTCCTAGGGTTTAGCCATTACGATCTCGTGGTAGATTAACTCTTGTAACACTCATATTCATCAAGATCAATCAAGCAGGAAGTAGGGTATTACCTCCATAGAGAGGGCCCGAACCTGGGTAAACATCGTGTCCCCCGTCTCCTGTTACCATCGATCCTAGACGCACAGTTCGGGACCCCCTACCCGAGATCCGCCGGTTTTGACACCGACATTGGTGCTTTCATTGAGAGTTCCACTGTGCCGTCGGCAAAGGACTCGATGGCCCCTTCGATCGTCAGTAATGACGTCGTCCAGGGAGAAACCATCCTCCCCGGACAAATCTTTGTGTTCGGCGACTTCGTACTGCGGGCCAACTCGCTTGGCCATCTGGAGCAGGTCGATAGTTACGCCCCTGGCCATCAGGTCAGATTTGGAAGCTTGAACTACGTCACGGATATCCGTGGAGACTTGATCTTCAATGGATTCGAGACCGCGGCAATTGCTCCCCCGTGCTCCGATGAACATGACTTAAATCTGTCATCAGATTACGTCCAGGAGATGGATCCTATTGCTGCAACGGCTTCAGAACCGAAGCAGATCGTGACCTCCGAGGCCACAAAGTCTGCGGCGTTGGAGCCGCACATGGACTGGACATCCTGCAACGAGCGCGTCAATGGAACTCCGGACTCGTCTCCGGCTATACGTTCCGTATCAGGTGCGCCTGCGGACACCGAGCAGGATCGGTTATCGATTTTCGAATTTAGCGCCATAGACATCTTCCAGCACTCACCTTTGGGTGACGTACTAAACTCTTTAAAGAACTTGTCCTTGGAGGAAGACCCACAGCCGAACTATGTTTGGTTCGAGCTAGAGGCGGACGATGAGGAATTTTGCTTCCCACCCGCCACCCACTTTATAGCCACCGTCGATGACTTAACCGACGTGCTTGACTATGGCTCCAAAGACATCGACGATATGGACGACGACGCCAACAAGGAGCAAGGCCAAGACCCGCCATTTACTGGACGCTGGACGAACACCTCCTCGTACGACGTGTACATGGTCGATACATCTAAAGGATCTTTCGACGACAAAGAAGAGCCAGACACGAATAAACCCTCAAGACGCAGTCCAAGCGTCGGCGCCCCAAACACCGCTCTAAGCCTCACCGCTCAAAAGATAGCAATACTGGCACCGGAGAAAATAGTACTCCGGGCGACGCCGAAGACCCTGTCGGAGCCACATCCGAACAGGAGGAACATGACAACAGGCAAGACAACCCTGATGAACAGGCCATAGAAGATGACTCGGAGGACGATAGTTACCGTCTACCCTCCGAGGAGGAGACAAGCCTCGGCAACGAAGACTTCATCATGCCTGAGGATCCTCTAGAGCAGGAGCGATTTAAGCTTCAGCTCATAGCCACAGCAAGGAGCCTGAAAAAGAAACAGCAGCAGCTTCAAGCTGAACAAGACCTGCTCGTCGACAGATGGACTGTCATCCTGACAGCCGTAGAATACGGCCTCAAGCGCCCAGCCAAGAGCTACCCAAAACGTAGACTGCTACCTCAATTCGATGAGGAAACACCGGAGCACACGTCTCCCTCGCATAATGCGGAACGACACCACGTGGTCGAGACAGGGCGGCCGACCGGCCACCCCGCGGTCGGGATAAAGCGGCAACTCAGGCTGAACAGCAGCCTGCCCCACCGCCCCAAAAAAATAGAGAAGAAAGAGTTCGGGATCACACGTACGACCTCTGGCAGACACTGGACAGTAGAGTAGGACATACAAGATTGATCTACGGATCGCGAGGACGTGCTTCGAGGCACGACGATGGCTACCTATTCGGACGTGACAAACCTAACCACGCCCGCGAATGCCACAGACGGACTCCATCAGAGCTCCACCGCGATGCGGCCCGCTATAGAGGCACCGCACACCCTCTCTGCTTCACAGACGAGGTGCTGGATCACGAATTCCCCGAGGGGTTCAAGCATGTCAACATTGAAGCATACGACGGCACAACCGATCCCGCAGTATGGATCGAGGATTTTATTCTCCATATCCATATGGCTCGAGGAGATGACCTCCAAGCCATCAAATACCTCCCATTAAAGCTCAAAGGACCAGTTCGGCACTGGTTAAATAGCCTGCCCGAGAATTCCATCAGCAGCTGGGAGGACTTGGAAGAGGCTTTCCTTGATAACTTCCAAGGAACTTATGTCCGGCCACCAGATGCCGATGACTTAAGCCACATAGTTCAACAACCTGGAGAATCAGCCAGAAAATTCTGGACTAGGTTCCTAACCAAAAAGAACCAGATCGTTGACTGTCCGGATGCCGAGGCCCTAGCAGCCTTCAAACACAGCATCTGCGATGAATGGCTAGCACGCCACCTCGTCCAAGAAAAGCCGAAGTCTATGGCAGCCCTTACGGCACTCATGACCCGCTTTTGCGCGGGTGAGGACAGCTGGCTCGCTCGTAGTAAAAAACACAGCCAGCGAGGCAGGCCCCACTGAGGCCAAGAACAGCACTGGCAAGCTCCGGCGCAATAGACACAAACGCCGAAGCAATGGCGACAACACCGATGACACCACAGTCAACGCCGGATTCAGTGGCTCCAAGTCCAGCCAACAGAAGAAGCCCTACAAAAGAAACAACGAAGGACCTTCCAGCCTGGACCGCATACTCGACCGTCCGTGCCAAATTCACGGCACCCCGGATAAGCAAGCCAATCATACCAGCAGGGATTGTTGGGTCTTCAAGAAGGCTGGCAAGTTAAATGCCGAAAACAAAGAAAAGGGATCACAAAGTGAGGACGAGGACGAAGAGCCCCGGCAGCCGAACACCGGAGGGCAGAAAAAATTCCCCCCTCAAGTCAAAATGGTGAACATCATATATGCTACGCACATCCCCAAAAAGGGAGCATAAGCGAGCACTTAGGGACGTCTACGCGGTAGAGCTAGTCGCCCCAAAATTCAATCTGTGGTCATCATTCCCGATCACCTTCGATCGTCGAGATCACCTAACCAGTATCCGCTATGGCAGTTCAGCCGCACTAGTCCTCGACCCAATTATTGACGGGTTTCACCTAACACGAGTCCTGATGAACGCTGGTAGCAGCCTCAACCTGCTTTATCAGGACACAGTGCGGAAGATGGGCATTAACCCCTCGCGAATCAAACCAACAAAGACTACCTTTAAAGGAGTCATACCAGGCGTAGAGGCCCGCTGTACGGGCTCAATCACGCTGGAGGTGGTCTTCGGTTCTCTGGACAACTTCCGAAGCAAAGAGTTAATCTTCGATATCGGCCCCTTCCGCAGCGGCTATCACGCACTGCTCGGACGAACCGCGTTTGCTATATTCAACGCAGTGCCACACTATGCTTATCTCAAGCTCAAGATGCCCGGTCCACGCGGCGCCATAACAGTCAATGGAAATACGGAACGCTCCCTCCGAACAGAGGAGCACACCGCCGCCCTAGCAGTAGAAGCATAGAGCGGCCTTCTCAAGCAGCACCATAGTACGGCTGTTGAGCCCTCGGACATCATTAAGAGGTTCCGGACTACGCTGCAACAGGAAGGCGTGGCTCGTCAAGAGCTCGACTAGGTAGTGGCATTCGTACCACACGCACACCTCTGTCCCAGTCCCAACGAGGTAGTGGCATTCGTACCACGCGTACACAATTACGCACTCAAAATTCCATGGACATCGACGGAGGCACAAGATAACCCGGGGTCTACAGTTCGGCCAGACCGATCCCGGACACACATACTTTTACCTTTTTCTTGTTTCAGGTTCCTTTTTCCGCGGGCCTGATCGCAAGTCCTTTAGAAGGACCGGCATACAACGGAGGCAAGCAGCACAGCCCGGATATCTCTCGCACCATCGGTACAAGATACACCTTGACGTATCCATCCAGTTATAATAAAAATGGTTCGTGGCCCAGTTTCTGTGGTTTTTGCTTTTTACTTCGTTTTACTTCGATCTGCTTATTGGTTGCATCGGTACTCTTTTGTACGTTTCATATTTGCCAGGGGCTACTTGTCGCCCCACAACACGGCAGCAAAAGTCCGAACACTTCTTATATGTAAGTTCGGCACCCTGAATTTAGCATTATATGCATTGGCTCCGAATCATGTCTTTGGTCAATAGTTGGGTTGCCCGGCTCCTGTGCTTGCTACCCTATGTTCCGCTCCATCGGCTAGGGTAGTAAAGGGAGAACTACTACGATTGTGCCCTGGCCTCGACCGGATGAGCACCTCAGTAGAGAAAGCCGAAAACTGACTGCCATGATACAGCGAGAGCCGGTCAGCTGTTCGAGGGTTACAAAATCATTGGAGATTTTTCCTGCGTCATGTGAAGGATCGGCACTTCCCGATCAGATGCTGACAGCACCCTGGCTTGGACCAGGGGCTGCGCACTTGCTTAATTATAAAACTCCTATGGCTAAGTGAGGGCGTTTAAGCCGTATAGTCTGATTGCCTTGTTCGTTGTGCTAAACAACTCCTCCAAAGGACCATATAATTGGATCAAGATTGTTTAGATCCCATCCCGAACACCTCCGTACTACCTACGCGAGGGCAGAAGCCGACGACTGGCCAACCCTCAGATTACAAATAACACGGCCGCACAGGAGGAGACAATTAAAGCATAACAAAATTTCATTACACGCTTTGTTTCCATAATACAATGCGGGGGCAACATGAATACATTTATTCAAACACAATGTCCTGCGAACATTGAGCTGCCACAAGCCGAGACCCTTCTATGACATCCACAAAATATCTCTCGGGTGTGCGGTGCTCCTTGCCCTCCGGCGGCCCGCTGGCAACTTCAACGGCGTTCATCTTCGCCCAACACATCTTGCAACGAGCGAAGGCCATACGGGCACCTTCAATACAGGCTGAGCGCTTGACGACGTCCAGCCGCGGACAGGCCTCCACCAGACGCCTCACGAGTCTGAAGTAGCTGCCGGGCATAGCTTCGGCTGGCCATAGCCGGATCATCACATCCTTCATGGCTAGTTCGGCCACCCGGTGCAGCTCCACCAGCTGCTTCAGCTGATCGGTGAAGGACACGGGATGCTCTGGCGTCGCATACTGCGACCAGAATAGCCTCTCAGTAGAACCTCCTCCTTCGGCTCGGTAGAACTCCACAGCGTCTGACACGCTGCATGGTAGATCCGCAAAAGCCCCTGGGGAACTCCGAACCCGGGTTAGTAAAAGGTACTGCTTCGCCACATACTTGCTTTGCATCTTCAAAGCCTTACCCGCCGTGACCTTCTTGGCCTCCTAGATCTCCTGGAGGGCGGCCTGGGCCTCATTCCGTGCGGTCTCCGCGCTCTGACGAGCCTTGGTGAGTTCGGCCCCTTGAGCCGACGCATCATGCTCCAAGGTCTCACATTTTTTCACCGCATCCTGGAGCTCCTGCTGGATTTCTTTGACCCGGGCCTTGAGCTTCTTACGGGCGGCTTGCTGCTGGACAGCTTTCTCCTCGGCCTCGCCCAGGGCCTTCCTCAGGGCCTCGACCTCGGTCGTGGCTCCTGCACATATTACAACACTACAGTCAATATACAACGCCTACGCTTTCCGAACATACAGCAAGTCGTTACTCACCTTGCTTCTCCTCGAGCCGAACCCTAACCTCGTCGAGCTCGTTCTCGGTCCGCTCCAGCCTCTGCCTCAATTCAGAGACTTCGGCAGCATGCGAGGTCGCGACCAACAGCGACGCCTGCCTATGCATACATATTACGTTAGTCTCCTGCAACAGAAGATTGATCCTCTGTCCGGTCCTCCTCGCCGACACCGGACAGTGTCTCAGGGGCTACTGACTACATGGGTTTTTTCTTTTTATGTCACTTACCTCGAAACCTGTCAACAGGTTGTTGCAGGCTTCGTTCAGCCCACTCTTGGCGGACTGAACCTTCTCGATCACCGCGCCCATAAGAACACGGTGCTCGTCCATAACAGCGGCACCTCGCAGTGCCTCCATCAGGATATCCGGCGCCCCCGGATGGACGGGAGCCACCGGCGGAAGCGGCGCACCCCCCTCCTTCAAAGGGGGCTGCTCGCCCGACTCCGGAGCCATATGGGTCTCCGGAATCATATTCGGCTGAGGGCCGATCTGGATACGGCCCTCTTCGCCAGTCTCCATAAGAATTGGCTCCCCCATGTGTCCGGTAGTGGAGGTCTCGCCTTGTGACACCTCCCGGACAGCGTCCTGGACTCCTCCCTTTGGAGCGGTCCTCCGGGACAACACTTCAGTGTCGTCCCTAGCCCCGAGGGAGTAAGCAGCTGGTGGCGACATGCTCGCCATCTCCGACGGGGCCAACGAACCTCAAGATGAGGATCGCTGGATAAGGTCACGGGCCGGACTGCAATAGTGTAGTTAACCATGTTAAAATAATAAAGAGAAAGGGCTCGACATGCGCATGAATAAACCATGTCACTTACTATGCGGCCTGGGGCTTAGTACGGGGGCGTCGTTCCGGACTACTGTCGACGTCCGACGCGGTATTGACCGCTGGGGCGCTCTTCCCCTTTTTGGGCGCTTTCGCCTCCGGTTGCGCCGAGGCCGCCCTCTTTTTCTTCTTCTCCTCGGGAGGAGGGTTGTTTTTCTCCTCCTCCTCCTCCTCCTCCTCCTCTTCCTCGTCGTTGTCCTCAGGGACAGAGGAATGGGCTTCGTCTTCTTCGGACGTCGTGTCCGAAGCGCCCTTGCGACGGGGGCCACTCTTGGCCCCCTTGGCCTTCTTCTCCGGCGCCTTGTATGGCGCCGGTCCCAGCATCTTCGCTAGGCGTGGGATGACCGGTTCTTCGGGCAGCGGAGCCGGACACTGGATCCACTTCGCCCTCTCCATCCAGTCCTGAGGGAGCAAAAATAAAATCTCAGACATCATCCTCGAAACATTTAAGTTGGGGATACGTCAAAAGTAACATACCTCGCTGGCGGGGTGTTTATAGTGGTGACCACGGTCTGAATCCGTGGCGGCGGTTTCTCATTGCCCTTAAAGAGCAACTTCCAGGCATCTTCGTGGGTGGTCTCGAAGAGCCTCACCAGGGTCCGATGCTTCTTCGGGTTGAAATCCCACAGAGGCCGTCCTCTGCGCTGGCATGGAAGAATCCGGCGAACTAGCATCACCTGGATCACATCGACGAGCTTGACATTCTTGGCTATCATGCTCTGGACGCGCGTCTGCAATGCTCTCAGCTCATCAGACGAACACATGTCCGGACTCTTCTCGACCCAAGAGGTGAGCCGCATGGGAGCACCGGAGCGGAATTCAGCAGCCGCGGCCCAGGTGGTGCCGCGGGGTTCTGTGATGTAGAACCATTGTCTCTGTCACTCCTTCACTGTCTCCACAAAAATACCCTTCGGCTAGGATACGTTGGGTAGCTTGCTCACCATGGCTCCTCCGCACTCCGCGTGCTGGCCGTCCACCACCTTCGGCTTCACGTTGAAGACTTTGAGCCACAGCCTGAAGTGGGGTTGGATGCGGAGGAAGGCCTCGCACACGACGATAAACGCCGAGATGTTGAGGAAGGAATTCAGGAACAGATCATGGAAATCTATCCCGTAATAATACATCAGCCCGCGGACGAAGGGGTGGATTGGAAACCCTAGCCCGCGGAAGAAATGGGGGATGAATACTACCCTCTCTGTGGGCTCCGGCATGGGGACGACTTGTCCCTCGGCCGGCAGACGGTGGACGATCTCCTTCGCCAAATATCCGGCCGCCCGAAGCTCAGTAATGTCCTCCTCCTTGACGGAGGAGACCATCCACTTGCCCTGACTGCCGGATTCGGACATGGTTGCTTGGGTGGAAAGGAGATGAGAACTTGGGCACTGGAGCTCGAGATCGGAAAGACGGAGTTAGAGAGAGAGCGTGAGAAGAGGAAGGGCGAATCCTTATCCCCTTATAAAGGCAGCAAATATGAAACGCCTCCTCACTCGCCTTAGGATTCACCTATTCCCAAGGGCTGTATAAACGGCACGGTTGAGTTACCCATGCCCGCATTGATGAGAATCCCGCAATAGGGGGACACGATCTCTGCTTCAACAAGACGTGCCAATAGCAACCGTGTCTCGAAACATGGGGTGGCAGATGAAAAACGGTTCGAAATTATGACCGGACAAACACGATGTCGTGTTGTAAAGAAGCTGTCAACAGATTTGATTCGTGCAAATATTATATTCTCTCTGCGGCTGTGTATGGTGTATAACAGGTCCGAATACAATCATCGCGTCCGAAGATGTCACGACCGGTTTTCCAATAAAACATTTATTGAGAAACTGACCTTTTTAACGGACCAGTATAGAAGAATCCTTCTTACTGGTGGACAAATCCTTGATACAGAAATCCAGAAGTACTAAATATAATACAAGGTTGAGCGGAGGCTTCTCAACAATTTATTACAAGCACGCCGATATCATACATAAAGGCGGATATGACACAAGGGGTATGGTGGCATAACTACTGACTCGTAATAAAAGTGGTGGTGGATATGTCACAGTGAGGTGGGTGACATGACTCCTGAATCTTACTGCTCATCGAGCGTCGGAGTGAGGCTCGAGGACTTTTATTCTGGGTAGCGGAAGCGTATACAATACAAGTGACAAATTCCAGGATCGCACGAGACTGACTGGGACTCCTCTAGGCGTCGGACTCACTATCGAACTCTTCATCCATAAGATCGCCTTCGTCAACATCTGGCCAAATCAACAAGCCAGGTGAGTACTATGAAAGTACTCGCAAGACAGTTTGGACATAAGGTATAACAAATGCAAACATGATGCACATGAGCAGATTAGTAATGCGCACTCCGATAATAAAATTTGCACTGCATGACAAGTAAAAGGGAAGTCAGGCGGTAGTCCTCCCGAAATCCCAATGAAATACTGAAGGCCAATCGAGTGTCTGAAATGACACCTCGAAAGGGTAAAAATAAATTAACAATGCCGCAGTCGGGCGTCAAGGCGACACCACATAAAGGGCTTATATTGGAATATAAACGACAGTGCGTGCCACAGTCGGACGTCTGAGCGACATCAGATAAAGGGCTTATATCAAAAGTAAATAACAAGAGTGCCACAGTCGGACGTCTGAGCGACATCACGTAAAGGGCTTGTATCAAAAGTAAATAACAAGGGTGCCACAGTCGGACGTCTGAGCGACATCATATAAAGGGCTTATATCAAAAGTAAATAACAAGAGTGCCGCAGTCGGACGTCTGAGCGACATCACGTAAAGGGCTTATATTTCATTACTCGAAATTCAAGTAGCTCATGAATTTAAATCATCTCAAGGAAATACTCAGGTACGTAATAATAAAAATGGTTAATCCATCCACAGGAATAACATTCAACCTGGTTTACCACTCAAGCTTGTTCACCGGGGATTTTCACTGAGACTGACACAGGGACTGATGCTGAGACTGATATGGATACTGATATGGATATGTTGACCAAGGTCCTTGACCATGGACACGATTACTCGGAAGGTTTTGACTCTGCAGAGTTTGTACTCTTAACCACAGCCAACGGATTTCAGTAGTCACAAAGGACTAGTTCCGTTTACGGTATTTTAGGAGAAACACATCTAACCAGTACACACCCATTCCACATTCCGCTGCCAGGCATCACCCTAGGCAACGTTCAAGAAAAACCTTGAGACGAGGAGGCTACAACCTCGCGTAGCATGGGATCAAATTTATATCGCGCGCTCTAAGGGGTGCCCCCCTCTCGGTCCCAACCGGAAACACCCATGCCCCCTGACCGGATGACTGGCTTTAATCCAGGGCCATGGAACCCTCATCACGGCCCCTCTATATGGTGTGTACCAGGAAAGAGGTTTGCAACTTACTAAACCGTATTCTTTGCAGAAAACATGTGGCAGCACGAAAAAGGGAACGAACGGTAACGTGGCTCGGTCCACGTTAACGTCGGAGTTTGACGGTTGACATAAGACTGGCATGCTCCAACAATACCATCTTACCACCTTTCATGTCACCACATGCTCAGGTTATCTCTCATCAACAGATCACATCAAGTTTCGAAGCAAACTGGTATTTGCCTTGCATGCAATATAACACTCACTGATGCTCATGTAAACATGCCCCGCACTACTGTTCAAGCAAACATGCAAAACACTCGCCATATCAAAGGTTCAAACATGCTTGCCTGGTTCGGAGTAGTCGGAGTCTAGCTCGGCGAAGTTCGCGGTTCCGTCACCTCCTCCGGTATCTACGGTATAAAGAAACCGCATACTAACGTAAATAGTGTGTGTGTATAAAAGTTATACCAAAATATTTTCAAATAAATACTATAAAAAACTAGACAAAAATATAAGACTGACAGAAAAAGAATCAACCAAACAACATCTTTTGTTTAAAAGATATAAGGGTTTTAGCCCAAGGACTAATCTGTGATGAAACAGAAAAGACCCAGGGGCTAGTTTGAAAAAGCAGAAAACGTTTCGGTAGGAAATACGCCAGCCCAGAAGGAAAACGCACTTTGCCCAAAGGCGCCTTCAGAAAACGGTTCGAATAAGAGAGAGAGAGACTGACGGGGGGTCCCACCCGTCAGGTTTAAACTTCGAACAGAGCTCGCCGGCGCCCGAGGGCTGCGGTGGTCGCCGGCGTTGATCCACGGCGAGGTAGGGGGATCGGAGGGTACCTACGGGTTCACTGTGTCCTTCCGCGTCGGTGGGTGGTGGACTTGGCCGTCGGCGAGCACCACGTCGACGGCGGCCTTAACTCCGGCGGACGGTGGTTCGGGCGAGGATGATTCTCTCCGACGGGAGCTGCAACCTTCAAATTAGGGCGCGGGTTAGCGAAGTGGATGCACTAGGAGGCTACTGGCATGGTTTGAGAGGCGGGGGTGCACGCACTTGAGCGAATCTTGCCGGATCCCGAAGCGGGTCGGGGCGGCCGGAGTCGGGGAAGAGGGCCTCCCCGAGGTCTCTTCAGTGGTTGGGCGTGGTTCTGGTGGGGTGGAGTGATGGTGCTTGGTCGAGATCGAGCTCGGGGCCTCCTTTTATAGTCGACCCGAGGCGGTTGCCGTGAACGGATAACTTCGGCAGGCGATTACGGCGAGTCAGTGGTCGGGCTGGGGGTTTAGGTGATTGGGCATCAACGTGACGGTCCACTGGTTCCATTTCTTAGTTAAAATCTCGGTCGGACTGGGTGACACTCCGGCCCTCGACGGAACGGCCGTACGGGCACGTCGGCGGCAGGGAGCGCGCTCTGTGCCTTCCAGTTCACGACGATGGCTCTGCAGCACGCACAGGGAAGGGGACGGCCACGCGGAGGCCTCTGGTGGCTTGGGCGGTGCTGGATGGCGCCGTCCCTTGCTGCGCCTCTCTGGCAGCCGCAGCGGGTGCTGCTGCCGCCGCTCACGGGGCGATGCTCCTCTGCCAGCTCACCGCCGACGCCCGCAACTGTCTAGGAGACCGTGCGGCGGGGTGGATAAGGAGGAGGAACAGGGAGCAAGGCGCCACTGCAGTTACTCGCGAGATCGACGAGAGGTTCTGAAGAAAACGACACCGATGACTGAAATTGTTCTCTGAAACTCTGAACTTGACAGTAACAGTGCACGCCAGGTGTTCGACGATATGTTTTGGGCACGAGGAAAAAATTTCTGGAGCTGGGACTTGGTGAGGTGACCTCTTGATGCATCTAGAGGCTGCCTGATTTTTCTCAGATTTTTAGGAGAAGAAAACAAATGAATTTCATCAAAAAAGACAAATCTGGTCCAAACTTTCAGCAAGCAAATTTTGAAAATTTTGAACTGTGGACCAGTGGATCTTCATGGATCTTGGTTGAGGGCTCTAAGGACTAGCCAGGGAAACTTGTTTGAAATCAAAACTCAAAGAAATTCTAGTGGTTCCTTTGTAAACCTCTAGGGGCCAAAATAGGAGACAGAAAAGATTTTGATTAAAATAAATGGAAATAAATCCAAGGGGAAGTTAACTTGCTGGATTTTGAAGTTTGACTAGACACAAAGTGGGAAGATGGCTTTTGGGAGGAGGATTTCAACTTAGGTCATGGCAAGAGATAATTTTTGAAAGGGGAAGGATCACTCCATAAGCCATAGGTTTATTTTTAAAAGAAAAGATTTTCAAAAACTTTCCCAAAGGAAAACATTTGTGTTGAGTCAACACAAGATGAAAACCCTCAAGACCAAGGATCAAGTTTTGGATGAACCCAAAGAAAGTACTTGTCATAAAAGAAATTTTTTGAGAAGGAGAGTCCTTTAGAAAAAAAATTAAATAACCTCCTTCAAATCAAATAAAGAATTTGGTAAAACCAAATAAAATTTTTGGGGTGTTACACTATCTTGGAATTCGGAAAAAGGGGAACCCGCCTTGCAATGCCGAAGACAATCTGCGCACCGGACTCCTCGTCATTGAAGCCAGGTTCAGGGGCTACTGAGGGAGTCCTGGACTAAGGGGTCCTCGGGCGTCCGGCCTGTCATTCATTGGGCCGGACTGATGGGCTGTGAAGATACGAAGGCCGAAGACTATACCCGTGTCCGGAATGGACCTTCCTTGGCATGGAAGGCAAGCTAGGCGACTAACTGTGAAGATTCCTTCTTATGTAACCAACCCCATGTAACCCTAGATCTCTCCGGTGTCTATATAAACTAGAGCGCATAGTCCGGAGAGGGGACATTCATTACCATATTCATATAGGCTAGGCTCCTAGGGTTTAGCCATTACGATCTCGTGGTAGATCAACTCTTGTAACACTCATATTCATCAAGATCAATCAAGCAGGAAGTAGGGTATTACCTCCATAGAGAGGGCCCGAACCTGGGTAAACATCATGTCCCCCGTCTCCTGTTACCATCGATCCTAGACGCACAGTTCACCCCCTACCCGAGATCCGCCGGTTTTGACACCGACACCCGCCACCAACTTCCCCTCGTCGCGCCGCTTCTCCCCGGCCCCGTGTCCACGCCGGAGAACCGCCGGAGCAGCCGCCTCGCCCGAAGCCGAGCCGCCCGCCGCCGTCTTCTTTGTTGTCACCGACCGCCGCTGCAGTGGTAAACCCCGTCTCTCTCTCGTCCGTCCAATCCCGGATCGACGGCCTAGATTAGATCACGTGTTTTTTATTTTTGAATCGGTATCTGTTAAATAGTGAACGCTCACTAGTTTAGCCTCTGGAGCGAATGCATTCGCCGGTTTAGGTTCTGAAGTGAACGTTCGTTGTTTATTTTCTTTTCTTTTTCTGTTAGTTTTAGACAGGGACCTCTCCGCGATTATTTTATTTTATAGATTAGCCCCCAGACTTCAAATCTTCGCTACTTCTTACTCGCTTGTCCAAATCCAACGAAACTAACGCCCACTTCTTCGTTATGATCCCCTCTATCCAGTAAAACAACTTAAACATATTTTTGAAAGTTTAAAATTTGAATTCAAATAGATTTGTTTTTGAACTTCTTTTGATCTAATTCGAGTTTATAACTCCGATTTAATTGATTCTTTTTGCAAATCGAAGCTCTTGACCTAAACTTTCAGATAAGGCCAAATTCACTTAATTTGGTACTGTTAGAAGTTGTTTTATGTTGCAAGAGTTATTTCCTTGGTTTTGATGTTTACCGAATTGTTTTCTTCATTCTTTCCGATCTTTTGAGTGATTGCTTATGTGTGGTTACTATTGCTTGCTTACGCTAGATTGACCGGAGTGTGACGAGTAGAACTATCAGGAGTTATGAGTGCGAATCTTCTACATCAGCAGTACAAGGCAAGTTCACACTTTGATCATATCCCTTTCATACCCAGTTTTTATGCATTAGTTTCAACCCTCGAACACGGCATGGTTAGGACTTGATAACAACATGTGGGTATTGGGAAGTAGTTGATGAGGTAGGAACCTATTGTCTGGCATTCAAACCTTGGGAGTTACTTCTACGTTATGCTTAGGTTGCTATGCTATGCTCGTAGACGTGGTTTGATTTGAGTGATTCATGACAGATGTGAGAGTTATTGTTAACTAAGGGTTAACTTAAGGTGTCTACTTTAATACACATCTGGGTGGATTGGTAGGGGCACCCTGGAGCACCCTGTGGTTTGCCCGGGCACCTGGAGCACCCAGTGGTTCGCCCGGGCACCTGGAGAACCCAGTGCTTGCCCAAGGGGATCCCAGAGGACGCGTGTGATCACCCTATGGAATGCCACCCAGGCTCAAAGGGATCATAAGATTATTCATGCTAGAAACTTCCGTGTGCAGCCACAAGCCATTATGGGCTCTGGCATAGTTGAGTATGTTGCATGACCTCTTCTAGTGGTAGGCTAGCAGATGTAGGGGGATGTAGGTTGGTACTGTCTACCCGGGGTTAGAGTTAATGCTTCTGAAAGACTATGTCTCGGTTATTCGTTTCTCAAACACCATGAAGTGTGAGAAATCCAACGGAGGAGATCGAGTCTTGTGGGGACAAGTGCGCAAACCTCTGCAGAGTGTACAAACTAATCATGATTAGCCGTGTCCCCGGTTATGGACATCTTGAGTATCTGGTGCTTGGAGTATCATATTGATCTCATCACATTACTTAATTAATTTTTTGGGTTGATGATTATTAATTTGGGATTGAGTTGGAGGAACCTTCTCAATATTCTTTTAACAAACTTTGTAGTTAAATAAAAAATATTCCTTTGCAGTAGGGAAAAACTGGCTTTTCGCAAAAACAGTATAACCTTAGAGCTTTTCCACCAGCCAAATATGCATGTAGTGATAGCTATTGTTTATCATTATCCTTTGGTGTGAATTTGCCAGTACATTCAATGTACTGACCCTTTGTGGCTGCAACGTCTCATGTTGCAGGAATCTTACGACGAGTAAGTGATATGTTAGGGTTACGATTTCTACACTCAACTTTGCCGTTGGTGTTGATGGGAATCCACAACCTTGTTGTTACTTCCGCTATTTGGATTGAGGTAATAGTATTTACGTTACTTTATACATGTGATTTACCTCTGTTATAAATCCTCGAGTACTATGTGTGTCAGCATACCGATCCAGGGATGACACTTAAGCACAGAGACTTGACCGTCTGAGGTCGGGTCGCTACAAGATGGTATGAGAGCACATGTTGACTGTCGGACGTGACCCTAGAAACTGGCAAGCCCATAGGAAAGATTTTTTTTCTTTACTACTTCATTTTCAAAAGGATCTTTTACCTCTCCTCTCTTCTAAGCTTATTCAAATATTCCCTTTAGTGAGACTATACCCCTTTCCCCTTTTGACCACACGAAGATACGACTGATGAGACCACTCCGAGAAGATATCGGACAACCAAGACCACTTCGGAATGAAGAGGATTTTACCGTGCATTATACAAATCGAAACTACATCGGTTGAAGACTCCGAAGACTAGGAGAATTTGAAGGCTTTGAAGAATTTCCAGATTGGTATGGCCTAAGAAGGTTACCCTTATGGAACTTGGCAGACTATGGAAGTTGTCAATACCCGAGATCATGGTGTATCGGAGAAAGACCAGAACATGGAGCATTAGAACTCAAAGTTTTGTCAAGAAAACCCTAAGGCAGGAGATATCAACTATGGAATGATAGCTCATGGAAATGACAAGAGAAGAAACACGGCTATCCATGATGCTATCGACCGTTTGTGCTATCGTCACCATACTAAGTTAAGCATGCATTTTCTTCGGAAGGATTGGATGGTAGAAGGCTGATGGAGCACCTATCAGCAAGAGAGGAAGTGTTAATCTTAGCTGGTGTATCACCAGGATCTGGAGTATTACTTCAAGAAGTTTAAGATGGGCCTTTAGGAAGACATATTTGACAAGGAGGCATTTCCTGAAGAACTCAGGAACCAGAAGCTGAAAGTAGCCAAGCTGGAGGAGCAAAACCTCGTGATACAGGAGATTCATCAGGAACTGAAGGACAGTAGTACCATGGCTCATGCCAAGGATGTTGAAACCCCGAAGTTTGGAACGCAACTCCAGAAATATTAAAGGATGTCATGAGAGACGTCGCGTCAACAAAGATGATCTGGCAAAAGAACTTGAGAAGGTCAAGCACGATCAGAAGAAGCCATCGGAGACATGAACAAGACTTGAAGAGTTTGGCGACGTTGAAGATTTGTTGACCTTTAGAAGCCCAAACCCCTATTATATACCTGCGTTAGATGCGGCGATTGTGAGCTGTCACTTGTTTGATGTTTTTCCGACAGCCACAAATAAAATCTGTCTTTTCAAAACTTTTTTTGTATTGTGTGCATCCCTCTCTATCTCTCTTATCCCACCCCAAACCCATGGACCCAATAGAGGATGAATGGATATGAGCTTATATTTTCTGGACCAATGACTCAATTGGAGACGGACCGATGGATTCATAACATGGAAGATCATATGGAGAATAACACTATAGCCGGAAAGGATATGGCCCAGCATGCTCTTCAGTGCTTTGAAAGAGGTGCTACTACTTGGTGGAGGATGTACCAAACCATCAATGGATGGCAAGGAGTAACCATTTGGAAAGAATTTAAGTTGACTATGCTAAAGTCTCATCTTGTGTCCCAGAAATTGAAGCCTTGTGGAAATGGTATGAAGAAACCATGTGCATGCAAGATTTGTGGAGAAATAGGACACACCCATGAGGAACACAATGATGGATGTCCTCATTGTGAAGAAAGTCACCCAGCTGAAGAATGCCCCACTATGCACGTGACTTGTTTCCTGTGTGAAGGGACTACCCACTACCCTTCTCATTGTCACATTTATCCCATGGTACAAAGAACCATGCAGCAGAAGAAAGAAGTAATGAAGGGAGCCCTCATGGAAATTTTAGAAGAACCTGTAATGGAGGAAGAGTTGGAGGACACACCTAAAGAAGAACCAATTAAACCATGCACCAAGTCTTGCTATTCATGTGGAGAAGAAGGACACATCTCCCAGAATTGTCAGAATGGGGACCTAGTAGCATTCCCGACAGAGGAAGTAGAGTATGACCCAAGGAGATAGAAGCCCTGATTGGAACGGAAAATTTCAGGAAGAGAAGTAGATTGGATTCCAGGAAGGACCTGAGTCATATCATCTGTTACAGGTGCAAGGAGTCAGGGCACTACCTCAGCAGTTGCCCAAAAAGGAAACCTTGAGACTTGTCAGAAGTAATATGTTTTCGTTGCAATGAAGCAGGGCACCTTGCCAGGGATTGTCCCAAAGAGAAGGAATCTTGTGCTAAATAGTTGAGTTTTGCAATGGAAAAGGATATAGTAGTAGAAGTGGGAACAATACTTTTATACTGAGGTGTTAAGTTGAAGCATGTAATGGAAATGCAGGAGATTGAAATCGTTGGAGAATCAATAAAGTTAGCATTGTTGGTACTGATATGGATTTTATGAGTTGTTACTCTATGGAGAAAGATTTTGACCATTTTCGAGGATATGAGAAATATGGTCTATGGATGAATTTGTTCATTTTAAGGGTGGTAATACCCTGTGAGGACATTTGACCCATGGAAAGGAGAATGATATGCCACGGAGTGGATTTCGGACAAAATGAGTACGAGTTTTATCTTGATATGTGGGATATCCCAAGAATATGAAGGGATGAAGTACTATTGGATATAAAGGAGGTATGATGTTGGTAATATGGAGCAATTGTAACTCTATGATGAGTCTGAGTAATCACGTCTTAGTTTGGAACCAATAGAAGGAAGAGAGACAATACAATTGCATGGATTTAAGAATGTTAGGGAGCTGGATGTTGGAATAAAGATCAGTTGCCCCCCCCAGATGAGGAGTTCAAGGTTTACAAGTGATGAGATGAGCCCATAACCCACAGGCCCCAGGACCTGCCAAGGAGCAAGCACAATCTTGCTGAAGGAAAAACCCTGGAAGAAGATTATGACTTTATCAGCAGACGATCTTATAGGAGTAACGCAAAACCTGAGAGATTGTAAAGGAACGATAGATGTTTGTTTGGCTTGCAGAATCAATGGATTCATCCGAACTTGGTTCGTCGAGAAGAGAAATTCTGCAATGCTTAAGGATGATCGATTGTTAGAAAGCGAGATTCGCTAAACCGTATACAGGGTAATGATTTGGGTGTTGGATGGATTGATCACCATACCGACTTACTCTTATTATTCGCCTTTGCTATATGGGATGGTAAATCCGAGAGACTTGCCTATAGTAGAGCGACGACGATCAAAACCTTGTTTGAACCATAGAATGGTATAAGTATTTCCCCTTGTACAAGGCAGTTGTTGCCAATCGTAGGATATACGGTGAGGTTTAACCCATACCCATTTTCTGCAGGAGAAACCATAAATGATTGACCACCATGAGATATCGATAGTTGTTTAGTATTGGCGCCAGACCCGCCAGCTAAGAAGACCCAGTCACAGAAGAACCGTACCAAGATGAAAGGACACAAGAATCAAGGAAAGTTATGCCACTACCGAAAGAGCCCAGAGAAGGAATTTTCCCGAGAATCTGAGAAGACCGACACTGTCAAGAATAAGGATGGAGTATATGAGTTTAGATGGAACCGTAACCATGCTTCTAAGGGTGGTAGCACCCCAGCCCCCCTGTGACGATCGATGGATAGAAGACCCCCCATACCTAACCTATTTCTTTCTAGCCTCTCCGAATCTCGTGGACGAGATTCATTTTAAGGGTGGTAGGTTTGTAACATCCCAAAATTCTAAATTTTGGAATGTTATAATAAATAGATAGTTATGATTGATTGTTTGATTGCTTGTGTGAAATTGAGTGAAATTTGAAAACTTTTTGAAAGTTAAATGAGAGGGAATGAAATGACTTTCCCAAACTTTCACTTTTGCTTTATGATCTCCGTGAATTCAAATTCTTTCCAAATACAAAACCCTAGAGAGAAGATGACATGACTTCTTCCATTTATTTAAATGAAAATGGTTTTGAAAAGATTTGAATTCCATTCGGAACTATTTCAAATTCAGAAACTTTAAGCAACTCAATGATTTTCATGAGAGAAGATAAAATGACTTCTTCAAACATATGAAATATGAGTTGGGAGTTTAAAAGGATCAAATTTAAAATCCTTTTGAAATTATTCTCAATTTGGAGTTATCTGGATTTTATTCAAATTATTTTTCTCCAAAAACAAAATATATTGAAATTAGGGTAAACTAATTCCCTACATCAGAAAATTGGAGAGAAATAAATTTTAATTAATTTTGGTATTTTAAAATGATTTTTATTGGATTTTATTGCAACAGTAGCACTCTTTGCTTTATTTAAATTTTTGTGGATTTTATTTGATGTTAGAAAAATGTTCATGCTTCAGAAAATATTGTTATGAATATTTTGATATATAATATGCCTATATAAGTTTTTTTGTTTTGTTTATTTCTATTATTTCAGTTTTATTGTCTGTGTTTATATTAAAAAACTGTATTAAAAAAATTCAGCGTAGGCCAGCGCTAGCCGCTCAACCCACCGCGCTTATAGCCCATGGCCCGCTAAACCCGCCGAAGCGGTACGCAGCGGTCGCCCGCTCCCCTCTGTCGCTCGCCTCTGCCACTGGCTGGTGGTCCCCGCCCACCTTCGTCTTCCCCAAGCCGCCCGGAGTCCCGCGCGCACACGCCAACGTCGCCCGCGTTCGAACCCGCATCGATCTCTATCTCCAGGGTGCCCCTTGCCCAAGTCTATGCCTTATAAATACCGCAGCACTTTCCTCGTTCGATTCCCTTTATTTCCCCTCGAAATTTCCCACGGATTCGAGCTCCACAACCTTTCGAAGCTCCGCCGCCGCCATTAACTCCGGCGAGCAATCTCTTCTCTACCGGGGGTCTCCGAGAGGTGCAGTTGCCCTAGTTCTTCCTCTCTCCCAAATCCGCAGCTCCCAGACCCCTTTTCTCATGCAGCTCCGCAAGGGAGCGACGTCCCCGACAACTCCTGCAACTCGCTGGCGCCACCCCAGCTCCAGCCGCCCCCTGCCGCCAAGCCCCGCGCCGTTCCGACAACACTTCCGAGCACCGATCCCGCCACCAACTTCCCCTCGTCGCGCCGCTTCTCCCCGGCCCCGCGTCCACGCCGGAGGACCGCCGGAGCAGCCGCCTCGCCCAAAGCCGAGCCGCCCGCCGCCGTCTTCTTCGTCGTTGCCGACCGCCGCCGCAGTGGTAAACCTCGTCTCTCTCTCGTCCGTCCAATCCCGGGTCGACGGCCTAGATTAGATCACGTGTTTTTTTATTTTCGAATCGGTATCTGTTAAATAGTGAACGCTCACTAGTTTAGCCTCTGTAGCAAACGCATTCGCTGGTTTAGGTTCTGAAGTGAACGTTCGTTGTTTAGTTTTTTTTCTTTTTCTGTTAGTTTTAGACAGGGACCTCTCTGCGATGATTTTATTTTACAGATTAGCCTCTGGACTTCAAATCTTCGCTACTTCTTACTCGCTTGTCCAAATCCAAGGAAACTAACGCCCACTTCTTCGTTATGATCCCCTCTATCCAGTAAAACAACTTAAACCTATTTTTGAAAGTTTAAAATTTGAATTCAAACAGATTTGTTTTTAAACTTCTTTTGATCATAATTCGAGTTTTATAACTCCGATTTAATTGATTCTTTTTGAAAATTGAAGCTCTTGACCTAAACTTTCAGATAAGGCCAAATTCACTTAATTTTGGTACTGTTAGAAGTTGTTTTATGTTGCAAGAGTTATTTGCTTGGTTTTGATGTTTACCGAATTGTTTTCTTCGTTCTTTCCGATCTTTTGAGTGATTGCTTATATGTGGTTACTATTGCTTGCTTATGCTAGATTGACCGGAGTGTGACGAGTAGAACTATCAGGAGTTATGAGTGCAAATATTCTACATCAATAGTACAAGGCAAGTCCACACTTTGATCATATCCCTTTCATACCCAGTTTTTATGCATTAGTTTAACCTGGGAAGTAGTTGATGAGGTAGGAACCTATTGTCCGGCATTCAAACCTTGGGAGTTACCTCTATGTTATGCTTAGGTTGCTATGCTATGCTCGTAGACGTGGTTTGGTTTGAGTGATTCATGACAGATGTGAGAGTTATTGTTAACTAAGGGTTAACTTAAGGTGGCTACTTTAATACACATCTGGGTGGATTGGTAGGGGTACCCTGGAGCACCCAGTGGTTTGCCCGGGCACCTGGAGAACCCAGTGCTTACCCAAGGGGATCCCGGAAGACCCGTGTGATCACCCTATGGAATGCCACCCAGGCTCAAAGGGATCATAAGATTATTCATGCTAGAAACTTCCGTGTGCAGCCACAAGCCATTATGGGCTCTGGCATAGTTGAGTATGTTGCATGACCTCTTCCAGTGGTAGGCTAGCAGATGTAGGGGGATGCAGGTTGGTAATGTCTACCCGGGGTTAGAGTTAATGCTTCTGAAAGACTGTGTCTCCGTCATCCGTTTCTCAAACACCATGAAGTGCGAGAAATCCAATGGAGGAGATCGAGTCTTGTGGGGAAATGTGCGCAAACCTCTGCAGAGTGTACAAACTAATCATGATTAGCCGTGTCCCCTAATACGTCTCCAACGTATCTATAATTTTTAATTGCTCCATGCTATATTATCTTCTATTTTGGACATTATTGGGCTTTATTATTCACTTTTATATTATTTTTGGGACTAACCTATTAACTGGAGGCCCAGCCCAGAATTGCTGTTTTTTGCCTATTTCAGAGTTTCGCAGAAAAAGAATATCAAACGGAGCCCAAACGGAATGAAACCTTCGGGAACGTGATTTTAACGAACATGATCCAGGAGACTTGGACCCCAAGTCAAGGAAGCTTGCAGGAAGCCACGAGGTAGGGGGCACGCCCTCCACCCTCGTGGGCCCCATGTTGCTCCACCGACATACTCCTTCCTCCTATATATACTTACGTACCCCCAAACGATCAGATACGGAGCCAAAAACCTAATTCCACCGCCGCAACCTTCTGTACCCACGAGATCCCATCTTGGGGCCTGTTCCGGAGCTCCGCCGGAGAGGGCATCGATCACGGAGGGCTTCTACATCAACACCATAGCCCCTTCGATGAAGTGTGAGTAGGTTACCTCAGACCTTCGGGTCCATAGTTATTAGCTAGATGGCTTTCTCTCTCTTTTTGGATCTCAATACAATGTTCTCCCCCTCTCTCGTGGAGATCTATTCGATGTAATCTTCTTTTGCGGTGTGTTTGTTGAGACCGATGAATTGTGGGTTTATGATCAAGTTTATCTATGAACAATATTTGAATCTTCTGAATTCTTTTATGTATGATTGGTTATCTTTGCAAGTCTCTTCGAATTATCAGTTTGGTTTGGCCTACTATATTGATCTTTCTTGCAATGGGAGTAGTGCTTAGCTTTGGGTTCAATCTTGCGGTGTCCTTTCCCAGTGACAGTAGGGGCAGCAAGGCACGTATTGTATTGTTGCCATCGAGGATAACAAGATGGGTTTTTTATCATATTGCATGAATTTATCCCTCTACGTCATGTCATCTTGCTTAAGGCGTTACTCTGTTCTTATGAACTTAATACTCTAGATGCATGCTGGATAGCGGTCGATGTGTGGAGTAATAGTAGTAGATGCAGGCAGGAGTCGGTCTACTTGTCTCGGACGTGATGCCTATATACATGATCATACCTAGATATTCTCATAACTATGCTCAATTCTGTCAATTGCTCAACAGTAATTTGTTCACCCACCGTAAAATACTTATGCTCTTGAGAGAAGCCACTAGTGAAACCTATGGCCTCCGGTTCTATCTTCATCATATTAATCTTCCAACACTTAGTTATTTCCGTTGCTTTTTACTTTGATTTTATTTTACTTTGCGTCTTTATCATAAAAATACCAAAAATATTATCCTATCATATCTATCAGATCTCACTCTCGTAAGTGACCGTGTAGGGATTGACAACCCCTTATCGCGTTGGTTGCGAGGATTTATTTGTTTGTGTAGGTGCGAGGGACTTGCGCATAGCCTCCTACTGGATTGATACCTTGGTTCTCAAAAACTAAGGGAAATACTTCGCTACTTTGCTGCATCACCCTTTCCTCTTCAAGGGAAAACCAACGCAGTGCTCAAGAGGTAGCATCCCCGGTTATGGACATCTTGAGTATCTAGTGCTTGGATTATCATATTGATCTCATCACATTACTTAATTAATTTTTTGGGTTGATGATTATTAATTTGGGATTGAGTTGGAGGAACCTTCTCAATATTCTTTTAACAAACTTTGTAGTTAAATAAAAAATATTCCTTTGCAGTAGGGAAAAACTGGCTTTTCGCAAAAACAGTATAACCTTAGAGCTTTTCCACCAGCCAAATATGCATGTAGAGATAGCTATTATTCATCATTTTCCTTTGGTGTGAATTTTCCAGTACATTCAATGTACTGACCCTTTGTGGCTGCAACGTCTCATGTTGCAGGAATCTTACGACGAGTAAGTGATACGTTAGGGTTACGATTTCTACACTCAACTTTGTCGTTGGTGTTGATGGGAATCCACAACCTTGTTGTTACTTCCGCTATTTGGATTGAGGTAATAGTATTTACGTTACTTTATACATGTGATTTACCTCTGTTATAAATCCTCGAGTACTGTGTGTGTCAACATACCGATTCAGGGATGACACTTAAGCACAGAGACTTGACCGTCTGAGGTCGGGTCGCTACACAGGTGGTTTGAGAGGTAATCATCGGTGAACTGCTTTGAAAAGTACTGAAAACAAAGCTATGCATAAATCGCTGTTGTAAATTTTGAAATGGCGCAAGGGGTAAAAACAAGGTAAAAGAGTTGGTACCATCCTATAGTTGACTGATGTCTTCTTCATTGTGCAAACAAAGATCTTGCTGTTATTCGTCGCAAGTTTCTTCATCCTAACAATCTTTCTGAGTTTCTTAACTTGACTGATATTCATGGACATCTCATTTCCCCATATGAAAATGGGTCGAACAGTGGGTCTAAGCCTCTAACAGCAGGACCTACATGTGCAAGACCAAATTGTAAGAAACCTAAATATTAGAATGATTCCTGCAACTGCACAATAATGTGCTATTAGCCAAAGGACCCTGCTTGAACAAACCTCGATGGTAAACCACAGTGTCTCCCATTGTTTACCTGCAACACACATAAGGAAGATCTTGATCAGGTTAACTGAGAGTTGCCATACTATCAGTAGAATATGTATTGAGTACAGCCAAATTCGATTGGTTTCACATGCATAACAATACAAAATTGTACCGACGGCAAATGAAAATCAAATTGCATAACTAAACCAAACAGTTAAATGGACAGCAGACCAACTGAACCAAAATAGTTAACTGAGCACGACATTGCAGAATAGAAACATGTAATAGAAGATAAGACAGTTAACAAAACAAAGAATGCTTGAGAACAGTACTACGAAATGTAGCAATTGTTGGACCAAAGTGTTAACTGAACATTACATTTCAGAGGACCAAACTGTTAACTGAACATCAGATTGCATATTAACATTACAAAGGACAAATCACTGGAAGGCACTGGCGGTGGCCTCGAGAAAACATCACGAACTATATTTTAAAGTAGACAACCGTGTGGCGGTGTCGACGGTGGCCTCGAAGATGAGGTGCTCCTCCAAGATCTGGCGGTCGACACGCATGTCAGCCATAGCGACCTTGTTCGTGCATGCGGCCACATGCTACTCAGCTCCACGTTATACTGCGTGTAAAATGGATGTGGGCGGCGCTTAATTGGAGGAGGGGGCAGTGATTACGGTGGAAGGTGTCACTCCGTCAGTCGGGGCATGTGGGACGGGAAAGGAGGAGGATGGTGTGGGTGGGGTGTGGATTACCTGACCATATGGACGAGGCCGCGCAACAAGAAGAAAGGTCGGCGGCGAGGAGGCCGCAGCAAGAAGAAGGGTCGCCGGCGAGGAGGCGGCGCTGCAAGAAGAAGGGTCACCGGCGAGGAGGCGGCACTGCAAGAAGAAGGGTAGCCGGCGAGGAGGCGGCGCTACAAGAAGAAGGGTCGCCAGCGAGGAGGCTGAGCTGCCAGTAAGCAGCAGTGAAGGTTTGAACTTGGAAAGGAAGGAGGAACAATGGAAATGTGGCTTTTGGTAGGAGGGAGGGGGCGGGGAGATAGATATTTCCGCGGTGGCGAAAAAATTTCGCTCGGTACCGCGAGAAATTGGCGCGCAAGTGTGGTTCAAGCAGGGGCGGTGGACCGTAGACGACGAAGCTTCCTGCGTAAGCCAGACAAGACGGTGCGCCAAGATATTTTATATCGCATCCTACACGATTATTTCTAGTAAACTGTTTGTGGTATACCTGATTTTTTCATTACGTTTTGAAAGACAAAATGGTGTTACGGAGGGAAAGGATGGTGTTTGAATTGCTAGAACAATTACGTACAGTGAACATGCAACTAGTACATGAGTGTCGTGTTTAAATTTGGAATTATTCTGGGTTCGTTTGGCATTTTTATGCATTTGAACTCCAAGCCCATGCTCCAATGCACCAAAGTTTGCTGAAAAATCACATGTGTGTCTTTGGGTGAATTTATAGGTCCCATGCAAGAAATGGGAATAAAATTCAAACTTGGCACGGTGTCATGACATGGCACCAACATGCTGTAGTAAATTTTTGGACGAATTGGGACAAGCTTTGGTGTAAGCTTCTTGCAAACCGGAGCTTCCCTCAAGAAGACTCCTGGTTCCGAATAGAAGTATCGTGCTAATTTTTGGAATTATTCCGTGTTCGTTTGGCCTTTTGAATACATTAATTGAGTTTGTGGGCATTTAATGTGCATAATTCAAATTTGAACTACAAGCACGTGCTCCAGTGCACCAAAGTTTGCTGAAAAATCACATGTGTGTCTTTGGGTGAATTTATAGGTCCCATGCAAGAGATGGGAGTGAAATTCAAACATCTGGGTGTTGTGGCTCGGCCGGAATGATTGAGAAACTTGGTTTTTTAATTCCTGTAAATCCAAAAAACGGCTGAAAATCATGAAACTTGGCATGGTGTCATGACATGGCATCAACATGTTGCGGCAAATTTTTTGGCCGAACTGGGACAAGCTTTGGTGTAAGCTTTTTGCAAACCGGAGCTTCCCTCAAGAAGGCGCGTGGTTCCGAGAGGGAACATGTCACCTCCGTGTGCGAAACGACGTACGTACACCGCCTTCTCCCGCCTTATTTTTTTTACACAGCTAGATTAGACCAAATAGAAGTACCATGCTAAATTTTGGAATTATTCCGGGCTCATTTCACCTTTTTTATACATTAATTGAGTTTCTGGGCATTTAATGTGCATAATTCAAATTTGAACTATAAGCACATGCTCGAGTGCACCAAAGTTGTTTGAAAAATCACATGTGTGTCCTTGGGTGAATTTCTAGGTCCCATGCAAGAGATGGGAGTGAAATTCAAACATCTGGACGTCGTGGCTCGGCTAAAAATATTGAGAAACTTAGTTTTTTAATTCCTGTAATTCCAAAACACGCCTGAAAATCATGAAACTTGGCATGGTCTCATGACATGGCACGAACATGTTGCGGTAATTTTTTTGGCCGAATTGGGACAAGCTTTGGTGTAAGTTTCTTGCAAACCGGAGCTTCCCTCAAGAAGGCTCGTGGTTCCGAGAGGGAATGTGTCACCTCCGTGTGCGAAACGACATACGTACACTGCCTTCTCCTGCCTTAATTTTTTTGCACATCCAGATTAGACGAAATAGAAGTACCGTGCTAAATTCTGGAATTATTCCGGGCTCGTTTCGCCTTTTTTATACATTAATTGAGTTTCTGGGCATTTAATGTGCATAATTCAAATTTGAACTACAAGCACATGCTCCACTGCACCAAAGTTGTTTGAAAAATCACATGTGTGTCCTTGGGTGAATTTCTAGATCCCATGCAAGAGATGGGAGTGAAATTCAAACATCTGGGCGTCGTGGCTCGGCCGGAAAGATTGAGGAACTTGGTTTTTTAATTCATGTAATTCCAAAACACGCCAGAAAATCATGAAACTTGGCATGGTGTCATGACATTGCACCAACATGCTGCGGTAATATTTTTGGCCGAAGTGGGACAAGCTTTGGTGTAATCTTCTTGCAAACCGGAGCTTCCCTCAAGAAGGCTCGTGGTTTCAAGAGGAACGTGTCACCTCCGTGTGCGAAATGACATACGTACACCGCCTTCTCCTGCCTTATTTTTTTACACAGCTAGATTGTACCAAATAGAAGTACCGTGCTAAATTTTGGAATGATTTCGGGCTCGTTTCACCTTTTTTATACATTAATTGAGTTTCTGGGCATTTAATGTGCATAATTCAAATTTGAACTACAAGCACATGCTCCAGTGCACCAAAGTTATTTGAAAAATCACATGTGTGTCCTTGGGTGAATTTCTAGGTCCCATGCAAGAGATGGGAGTGAAATTCAAACATCCGGGCGTCGTGGCTCGGCCGGAAATATTGAGAAACTTGGTTTTTTAATTCCTGTAATTCCAAAACACACCTGAAAATGATGAAACTTGGCATGGTGTCATGACATGGCACCAACATGCTACGATAATATTTTTGGCCGAATTGGGACAAGCTTTGGTGTAAGCTTCTTGCAAACCGGAGCTTCCCTCAAGAAGGCTCCTGGTTCCGAGAGGGAACGTGTGTCACCTCCGTGTGCGAAATGACATATGTACACTGCCTTCTCCTGCCTTATTTTTTTTACATAGCCAGATTAGACCAAATAGAAGTACCGTGCTAAATTTTGGAATTATTCCGGGCTCGTTTCGCCTTTTTTATACATTAATTGAGTTTCTGGGCATTTAATGTGCACAATTCAAATTTGAACTACAAGCACATGCTCCAGTGCACCAAAGTTGTTTGAAAAATCACATGTGTATCCTTTCGTGAATTTCTAGGTCCCATGCAAGAGATGGGAGTGAAATTCAAACATCTGGGCGTCGTGGCTCGGCCGGAAAGATTGAGGAACTTGGTTTTTTAATTCATGTAATTCCAAAACACGCCAGAAAATCATGAAACTTGGCATGGTGTCATGACATTGCTCCAACATGCTGCGGTAATATTTTTGGCCGAATTGGGACAAGCTTTGGTCTAAGCTTCTTGCAAACCGGAGCTTCCCTCAAGAAGGCTCGTGGTTCCAAGAGGGAACGTGTCACCTCCGTGTGCGAAACGACGTACGTACACCGCCTTCTCCCGCCTTATTTTTCTTACACAGCTAGATTAGACCAAATAGAAGTACCGTGCTAAATTTTGGAATTATTCCGGGCTCGTTTCACATTTTTATACATTAATTGAGTTTCTGGGCATTTAATGTGCATAATTCAAATTTGAACTACAAGCACATGCTCCAGTGCACCAAAGTTATTTGAAAAATCACATGTGTGTCCTTGGGTGAATTTCTAGGTCCCATGCAAGAGATGGGAGTGAAATTCAAACATCTGGGCGTCGTGACTCGGCCGGAAATATTGAGAAACTTGGTTTTTTAATTCCTGTAATTCCAAAACACGCCTGAAAATCATGAAACTTGGCATGGTGTCATGACATGGCACCAACATGCTGCGGTAATATTTTTGGCCGAATTGGGACAAGCTTTGGTGTAAGCTTCTTGCAAACCGGAGCTTCCCTCAAGAAGGCTTGTGGTTTCGAGAGGGAACGTGTCACCTCCGTGTGCGAAACGACATACGTACACTGCCTTCTCCCGCCTTATTTTTTTACACAGCCAGATTAGACCAAATAAAAGTACCGTGCTAAATTTTGGAATTATTTCGGGTTCGTTTGGCCTTTTTTATACATTAATTTAGTTTATGGGCATTTAATGTGCATAATTCAAATTTGAACTACAAGCACATGCTCGAGTGCACCAAAGTTGTTTGAAAAATCACATGTGTGTCCTTGGGTGAATTTCTAGGTCCCATGCAAGAGATGGGAGTGAAATTCAAACATCTGGGCGTCGTGGCTCGGCCGGAAAGATTGAGAAACTTGGTTTTTTAATTCCTGTAATTCCAAAACACGCTTGAAAATCATGAAACTTGGCATGGTGTCATGACATGGCACCAACATGCTGCGGTAATATTTTTGGCCGAATTGGGACAAGCTTTGGTGTAAGCTTCTTGCAAACCGGAGCTTCCCTCAAGAAGGCTCGTGGTTCTGAGAGGGAACGTGTCACCTCCGTGTGCGAAACGACATACGTACACTGCCTTCTGCCGCCTTATTTTTTTACACATCCAGATTAGACCAAATAGAAGTATCGTGCTAAATTTTGGAATTATTCCTGGTTCGTTTGGCCTTTTTATACATTAATTGAGTTTCTGGGCATTCAATCTGCATAATTCAAATTTGAACTACAAGCACATGCTCGAGTGCACCAAAGTTGTTTGAAAAATCACATGTGTGTCCTTGGGTGAATTTCTAGGTCCCATGCAAGAGATGGGAGTGAAATTCAAACATCTGGGCGTCGTGGCTCGGCCGGAAAGATTGAGAAACTTGGTTTTTTAATTCCTGTAATTCCAAAACACGCCTGACAATTATGAAACTTGGCATGGTCTCATGACATGGCACCAACATGTTATGGTAATTTTTCTGTCCGATTTGCGAAGGCCCACACATTAACAATCAACAAAGTCATTTTGGAACAAGTGTTGTCACGTTACAAATCGGAAACACAAGTATTTTTGAAACCGTGGGCGTTCGACTTACCAATTACGTGCCGCCATGCGTCCCTTTTTTTATTGGCTAGGAGGTGACGTGCGGGGTAACTATTTGAGTACGGGAGGCGTGCGATCAGACCCCTGCGCGTGCTCATCGGGAGGAGAGCCCTTTGACTGCTACCCGCCGTGCACCTCCCTCCCAACGTCTCCATTAATGGCGCCCGAGCACCTGTTCTACAGCATGGCTATATGTCTCACTGGACTGAGATTTAAGAGAGAAAAATGAAAATCTGAAAAGAAAGTTTTGCACGGATCTTGATATAAGATCCGACGGACCTATATAGCATCGACTGCGACTTATAGCAAGCATGATGAATATAAGGACGATGACAGTGGATAATAATTGTCTTACATATTTAGAAACATAACTAAAAAAGCCACATGCGGCAACACCCAAAATACACAAGGGCAAAAGAAGAAGGAAGACAACGATCTGGCTCGCTGATCTCTACTTTCTTGATGCGTTGCTGCAGGCCGCGGGAACTAGTCTCCGCGGCGAGCAACGACGAGCTCCTTCTTGTCCTCAAGATGCTGCTTGAGAGCATCCACGGATTCCTCCACCAGCCTTCTGCGCTAGATGCGCAGCTTGTTATTCTCGTCCATAAGTTTCTCGATGATGACGCCGGTCCTCTTCAACAAGGCAGTGGTCTGCTCCTTCTCCTCGCACTTCCGACGATCTTCGCCCTCAGCAGGTCGTGCTCGGCCCAGAGCTTCGCATTGCTCTCATTTAGTTGCCGGATGATGTCGGTAGACTGTTCAGACGAGGCTTGCTGGTCATCCTGCAACCTCGCCCACCTGGAGATCTGATCCATCTGCCTATGGACGAGGGCACACATGCGCCTGTAAGAGTCCTCGCCTGCCCGCGAGGCATTTTCCCAGGCCACCGCGGCAAGGGAGGACATCTCTGCTGCATTCGCGGTGCGGCGGGACATCTCTTATGCTTCCACGGCGCGGCCGGACCAGTCTGCTGCATCGACGGCGCGGCGGGTCCTCCGTGCTGCTTCGGCTGTGTGGCGGGACCTCTCTGCTGCTACGGCCGTGCGGCGGGACATGTTGGCTGCTATCGCGGCGAGGCGGGACATCTCTCGTGCTCTCGCTTCTAGGCTCGCCTCTCCCTGGTCGCAATCTCTCGACCCAGAACTCACGCTGGCCATGGCGGACGCAAGGGAACGATGATGAATGACTTGTTTGTTTTTGACTTTTTTGTGGATGAGGAGTTGAGGAGGAATGTGCAGTCATCTTGGAGTAGTAGTATTTATAACCGCGTAGTAATACGCTCCTAAGTGGGAAACCGTTTAGGTTTTGATCGGTGTGAACAGGTTTGCAATTTGGAATATGACGGGACGCATGCTCAAAATTTACTGACGGTTATAAGTGCAGCACTATTCCCGGAAGGCGTAACGTGGGCATGTACGCCTTCTCGGCCGCGTACGTGGTGTTTGCACCATAGGGTGCACCGCAATAGGCAATGTCAGCACACGTCTTTTAATTAGAATGGGTGTGCCCGTCTAGCGCACACATGTTGATCTATCTAACTGTTTCAGTTTGTTGTGGCTAATCGCAAACAGTTCATCCATGTGAAGTGTATGCCATCAATCGCAGACACGTTGATCTGGCTTACCCATTTCTGTTCTGTTGCCTAATCGCAAACAGTTAATCCTTCTGAAGCGTATGCCCTCAATCACACACACCTTGATCTGGCTGACCATTTATTTTGTGTTGCCTAATCACAAACAGTTCATCCGAATGAACCGTATGTTGTATATCGCACACACCTTCATCTGGCTTCCTGTTTCTTTTGTGTTGCCTAATCACAAACAGTTCATCCGAGTGAACCGTATGCTCTATATCGCACACGCCTTCATCAGGCTACCCGTTTCTTTTGTTCTGCCTCATCGCAAATAGTTCAGTGGACTGAACCGTATGCCCTAGATCGCACACGCAACTAAAATCTGAACCGTCCATCGCAAACGTTTTCACCTTTTTTGACGGTTTTCATACAGCACCGTTTGCGATTATGGCATCACACACAGTTTCTCGAAGGGTCTCTGATTGTAGTGTCGCGTTAGCAGCATCCTGCAGTAGTGACATGAGTGCTCCAACTGCACTCAGGTAAGGAACCTCTGGTCCCAGAGTTTCCTCCCCCTCTTCCTTTGGCCTGAACGGGTCCTTGTCTGGCTGTAAAGATCTCCCGACCATCGGGGTCTTAGAAGGATATGCCTTATCAAATCCAAATCTTTCCAACACCTTCTGGGTATAAGCCGACTGGTGCACTAGAATCCCATCAGGGGAATGTTCAAGTTGCAGACCTAGACAGAACTTGGTTTTACCCAAATCCTTCATCTCGAATTCCGACATCAGGTAGGAACTCGCTTCCTCAATATCCTCAGCCGTACCGATTATGTTTAAATCGTCCACGTACACCGAGATTATACAGAATCCATCTTGGAATTGCCGTAGGAAAACACATGGGCAATCTTTATTGCTCGTGTAGCCCTTCTGATGAAGGAAATCGCTTAGGCGATTATACCACATTCTACCAGACTGTCTGAGTCTGTACAGTGCCTTTTGAAGCTGAACACTATATAGACTCATGTTTGCTCTATCATGGTTCAGAACAGGGATACCTTCAGGAACCTTCATGTATATGTTCGAATCCAAGTTACCATACAGGTAAGAAGTGACAACATCCATTAGTTTCATTTTCAAGCCCATGTTTACTGCCATCGAGATCAAGTATCTAAAGGTAACTCCATCCATGATCGGGGAATAAGTCTCCTCAAAATTGACACCTCACTACTGCAGGAGACTGCTAACGCGACACTACGATCAGAGACCCTTTGCTGAAACTGTGTGCGATGCAATAATCGCAGACGGTGGTGTAAAAAACCATCAAAAAGGTGCAAAACGTTTGCGATGATGACTGCATCAAACACGGTTAAGATTTTAGTTGCGTGTGCGATGCAGGGCATACGGTTAATCCATTCAAACTGTCTGCGATGAGGCAGAACAACAGAAACGGGCAGCCATAACAATGTGTGTGCGATGCAGGACACACGGTTAATTCATTCGAACTGTTTGCGATGAGGTAGAACAACAGAAACGGGCAGCCATATAAATGTGCGTGCGATATACGGCATACGGTTAACTCGGACGAACTGTTTTCGATTGGGGAACACAACAGAAACGGTTCAACTTAATAAGATGAGTGTGATATGCAGCATACAGTTCACATGGATGAACTGTTTGCAATGAGCCAAAAGAACACAAACGAGTCGTGTAAACAAGATGTGTGTGATACGTGGCAAACAGCCGACTTGGATGAACTGTTTGCGATGAGAAATTACAACACAGACGGTCAATATAGTTACTTCGTGTGTGATTCTGTGTGTACAAGAAACTTTGAAAAATGCAAACTAGTTTCTTGTGATGGCTAGGAGTATCGCACACGATGCGTCTGCGAGTACTCGTGTGCGATGATTAGTATGTTACACATATGTTTCCTTATGTGAACATGTGTGTGAATTTGCAATGTGGATAGTTAATATGCAAATGCCTTCTGGACATCGGGCACACGCTTAAACTCAATGAACTGTGTACGATACTAATACTTTCCATGAAAATTTATGAACTTGGGTAACAACATTTGAGTAACATATATATAGTGGTTACACTATTCGACAAAAGGAGGATCTTCGTAACACGGTTTTGACAACCATATGGTCCATATCTACATACTTAGCATAGTAACAACTATCACATTTTAAGAGGCTAAGGGCCAACAACCATATGGTCCATATCTACATACTTAACATATATAGTAACAGCTAGCACATTTTAAGAGGCTGAGGGCCAACAACCAAAACTATCCACTGGAAGCAGCTTGATCACGGCGACTCGGTATCTCGTCAATGAAAAGGAAGAGCCCTCGTGTGCCTTGGTAGAGCAGGAGTAGAACAGTGTCTCCAATTTTCCAATATGGATGCATTGCCAAGAAGCAAGAACTTGTTAATTTGAATGGTTCCATTTTTGCGGGAGATGCAGTACCTTGCTATCACTTTGGCGTTATTAGCAGGCACAAGTATAATTCGACCATGCCGGGAAATCGATCCAGGAACGGCTACAGGGGGCAATTTCTGTTGACATGTAGAATAAAAAACAATTGTAACATATCGTTGAAGATATATATAGTTTATGAGCATCAACATTAAAATAAGACTTTTTACTTGCGCTTTGTGCACATAATTGGTCTTGTTCAGTGTGTGCACCATAGGTCCAATTAATCCCATCCAAAATCCAGCGTTCATACGATGTGCTATCTCTGTCAGATTATCAACAAAGTTTATGACATGCTTCAAGTCCTTCGAGTGAAATTTGGTACGCTTAGTAACATACAGATCGTTCACTATGCATCCAACATATCCTGCTTAAAAGGTGGAAAGGTATTATTTATTCAGAACATGGCAGAAGAATATATAGTGCGCATAAATTGGTAAACAGAATTTGTTACTGCCTAGGAATGGAGTCAGAATATGATATCACAATTGGTTGCTTAAATAGTGATCAATTGGTTGCTTAAATAGTAATATGACAGCATGGAGAAAGTTGAAAGGACACTAACCTCGATCAGACTTTGATCGGCTGATGACGTTGGGGAAGTAAACATCCATGTTAATTAGACCAGGCTGTGGTGCATGCACTAGAATTTTATTGCCAGCTTTCAGTTCATAACACTTAGACATTTTTCTCCAATGGTCCGCATTAAAATAGGAGTGACCATCTTTATCAAGTTTTACGCTAATCGTCATTGTAAATCCATGTTGCGTTGTCAATATGACATCCTGGGAGTCATCAACAAAGTAAAGCCCAAGATTTCCTTCTACTCATGTTCTTGCAAAGCAAGGGATGTACTGCTCGAAATGAAAATTAAGATCGTAAATTAGATATATTGAAATAACCGAGCAAGATGCAAATATGGGAGTAACTGATAGAACATATCCATATATAGATGCAAGCAAAGTACAAAAATATAGAATTAAAAATAGATAATGTAACAAAGATTTGATGCAAATATATAGATAATGTAGCAACAGACGGTATATGTTCACAAATTTAGGCCATGCCGACCATGGTAGGTCAAGATTGAACATACCGAGCGCTCCCTGAAGTCATCCGGAATGATGAGATAGAACTTCGTTTCGACTGGCCGCGACCACAGTTGCCCGATTTGTGCTCGCACTGTGCACACATGAATGAACACCCATGAATCAGCTAGAACAAAAATGATTCCACGGTGAATTCCGCCGGTTGATTAACAGCGACGGACGGACTGCGATAAGAGATGAGTGAATATTTCGCTAATTAAGTTGATTACCTTCTCCATGAGAAAAATCTCCGGCCCAATCCCGTAGAAAACCCGACCAGAGTCCAGAATGTTGGTGCAGATAGGCAGCGGAAAGCGGTGGAGGTGAAATCCGGTGTCGTTTGGAGCGCGACCTACGCCCGCCGCCAACAGCCGTCGAGCTTAGGGTGCAGAGTTGCGGAGGAGTCCGCGGCGAGTGAGTGGGGACGAAGTGGGCAAGGGTTTTCTTTTCCTTTTGCATGTGTGAGTGAACACACACGGTTCGCAGAGGCGACGGAGATGAATCGTGTGCGACAGTAAATCACCAAGATTGAATGGGAATCCAAATTTCCTTTGTCCTTCATCCATGAGTTTTTTTTCTATGATGAACATAAACCCTGCTAATCACCGTGTTCAAATTTCACACTTTTCCGGGTTCATTTACAATATTTAGGGGATTATGTGCATTTTGTAGGCATTAATGCACGTAATTCAAATTCAAACTATTGGTGCATGAAAGGGTGCACAAGAACGGTCTGGAAAAATCATACTCGTGGTATTTAGTAATTTCTCAAGCCTTTTACAAGGAATGGGCAGAGATTTCAATGGAATGCGTGGCAATAGTCAACCACAAACGCGTTATTTACTGGGTTATCAACTATAGAACAATGAAATATGTGCTTGAAAAACATGACGGCTGGCATGGTGCCATGGTATGGCCTCACCGTGCCCTGGTTAAAAGCTGAGAAGGTTTGATTTATGTCGTCATGCACGCCCTTCATAAATCAAACCATCACCGAGGAAGTTCAATGCTTTCGAGAGGGAAATCACCAAGATTGAAGGGGGATCCAAATTTCCGTCACAGTTTGTTATTCAGTTTTTTTCCAACGATCAACATACCGCCTCAAATGGAACGTGTTCAAATTTGACATTTTTCCGAACTCATTTACCATATTTAGGGGATTGTGTGCATTTTCTAGGCATTAATTATGCACATAATTCAAATTCGAACAATCGGTGCATGAAAAGGTGCACAAGAACGGTCTGGAAAACCATGCTCGTGCTATACAAAAAATGAAACACATGGTTGGAAAACATGACGCCTTGTGTGTTGCCATGGTATGGCCTCACCATGCCCTGGTAAAAACTGGAGAATGTTTTCCTTATGTCGTGATGCGCGCCTTTCATAAAACTAACCATCCTCGGAGGAAGTTTCATGGTTTCGAGGGGGAAATCACCAAGATTGAAGGGGGTCCAAATTTCCTTTGTCCTTTGTCCACGAGTTTTTTTCTATGATGAGCATACAACCTGCAAATCACCGTGTTCAAATTTGGCACTTTTCCGGGTTCATTTGCCATATTTAGGGGATTATGTGCGTTTCCTAGGCATTAATGGACATGATTCAAATTCGAACAATCGGTGCATGAAAAGGTGCACAAGAACGGTCTGGAAAACCATGCTCATGTTATTTAGCACATTCTCATGCCTTTTACAAGGAATGGGCAGATATTTGAAGGAAATGTGTGGCAATAGTCAACTATAAACGCGTCGTTTACTCGGTTAACAACTATACAAAAAATGAAACAAAACATGACGCTTGGCGTGGTGCCATGGTATGGCCTCACCATGCCCTGGTAAAAATTGGAGAATGTTTTCCTTATGTCGTGATGCACACCTTTCATAAAATGAACCATCATCGGAGGAAGTTTCATGGTTTCGAGTGGGAAATCACCAGGATTGAAGGGGGATCCAAATTTCCTTTGTCCTTTGTCCACGAGTTTTTTTTCTATGATGAGCATACAACCTGCAAATCACCGTGTTCAAATTTGGCACTTTTTCGGGTTCATTTGCCATATTTAGGGGATTATGTGCATTTCCTAGGCATTAATGCGCATAATTCAAGTTCAAACAATCGATGCATGAAAGGGTCCACAAGAACGGCCTAGAAAACCATGCTCATGCCATTTAGTAAATTCTCATGCCTTTTACAAGGAATGGACAGATATTTTGATGAAATGTGGCACAATAGTCAACCACAAATGTCTGTTTGTTGGGTTTTCAACTATAGAAAAAAAATAAATGCTTAAAAAACATGACGCCTGGCATGGTGCCATGGTATGAACTCACCATGCCCTGGTAAAAATTTGAGAAGGTTTGGCTTATGTCGTCATGCACGCCCTTCATAAATCGAACCATCACCGAGGAAGTTCCATGCTTTCGAGAGGGAAAATCCCCAAGATTGAAGGAAATGTGTGGCAATAGTCAACCATAAACGCGTCGTTTACTCGGTTAACAAGTATACAAAAAATGAAACACATTTTTGGAAAACATGACGCATGGCGTGGTGCCATGGTATGACCTCACCATGCCCTGGTAAAAATTGGAGAATGTTTTTCGTATGTCGTGATGCGCGCTTTTCATAAATCAAACCATCACCGAGGAAGTTTCGTGGTTTCGAGGGGGAAATCTCCAAGATTGAAGGGGGATCCAAATTTCCTTTGTCCTTTGTCGACGAGTTTTTTCTATGATGAGCATACAACCTGCAAATCACCGTGTTCAAATTTGGCACTTTCCGGGTTCATTTGCCATATTTAGGGGATTGTGTGCATTTCCTAGGCATTATTGCGCATAATTCAAGTTCAAACAGTCGATGCATGAAAGGGTCCACAAGAACGGCCTAGAAAACCATGCTCGTGCCATTTAGTAAATTCTCAAGCCTTTTACAAGGAATGGACAGATATTTCGATGAAATGTGTGGCAATAGTCAACCACAAATGTCTGTTTGTTGGGTTTTCAACTATAGAAAAAATGAAATAAATGCTTAAAAAACATGAAGCCTGGCATGGTGCCATGGTATGACCTCACCATGCCTTGGTATAAATTTGAGAAGGTTTGGCTTATGTTGGCATGCACACCCTTCATAAATCGAACCATCACCGAGGAAGTTCCATGCTTTCGAAAGGGAAATCCTCAAGATTGAAGGGGAATCCAAATTTCTTCGTTCTTTGCCCTGGAGTTTTTTTCTACGACGAACATACACCCTGCAAATCACCGTGTTCAAATTTGGCATTTTTCCGGGTTCATTTACCATATTTAGGGGATTATGTGCATTTTCTAGGCATTTAGCGCATATAAATCCAATCCAGCTACAGGTGCATGGGTGTGATGTGAGGGACGTGGATTGCGGTTCGATCGCGGCGCATCCAACGGTGCACACGCACGATCCGCGTGGCTGGGGTTCCAGCCAATCATAACGCAACACGCAATAGGCTCAGCGCACACTGTTTTCGGAAGCGACGGAGATGAACCGTGTGCGATAATGAACGAGCAAAATTGTAAGGGAAGCCAAATTTTGGTTGTCGTTTGTGGTTGAGCTGTTGAGTACCACCGCACTGTACGGCTGCCCGGCCCCTCCGTCCTAGAGCTCTCTCCAGGCGTCGTCCATGGCACCGCGGCGCACATTAACTGGCAAGGAAGCGATGGCGTCCCGCCGCGCGCGTTCCTTGCCGCCCGTGACCGCAAACATGGTAAGGAAGCGATGGCATCTCGCCGCGCCGAGTTCATCGCCGCCGGCAGCCAGACAGTTACATGGGCGGACTTTGAGGCTGCCACGGCCGAATGGGTGGTGGATCTAGAGGCGGCCAAAGCCGCACAGAAGGAGCGGAAAAGGCAGAAAGCAGTCAAGAAAAGAGAGTCCCGCCGCCGCAAGAAAAAAGAGGCCGCACGCCGTGGTGAGGAGAGCTTGGCGAAGATCGAAGCACGGTGGGCTGCCGCCTACAAGGCCAGGAAGGAGAACGCCGGCGTCTGGCCAGCATGCTCCGATGGTAGCATGTGAGAAGTAGTTTAAGTTTGTAGTATTAGAGCAAATTACCGGTAGTACTTTAAGTTTGTAGTATTAACGTACAATGTTGGTAAGAGCATCCTTTGAGGGCTTTGAGCGTTGATTAGCATGTGTGCCCGTGTGCTTTTTTTTGCGTTAATCATTAGAAGATCACAAAACACACGGTTTCTATGTCGTACCCATCTGCATTTTTTGCGTTAATGACCCATAAGTCAGTTACCTGTGCGACATTTCCTAATAAACCAGGCGTACCATTGACCGAAAAAAATCAAGTACACGTGTACATTTTTTTGGAGACGGGATCTGCCGACTTTCTTTTTTCTCGCACACGAGTATTTTACGCGCTTCGTCTGCGTTGTGTGTTTCCCCCGCCCAAGTTTCAAATTTCGCACCGAAATTTTCATTCGGCGTGCGATTTCAGAATTTATTCCTCCAACCACATTCCCTTCCCCTCAGTATCCCCCCCTCCCTCGCGCCTCCCCCTACCGGCATCTCAAACCGCCACCGCCGCAACCACAGCTTCAACCACATCTACGTTCTGCTCGGATCCAGTTAAGTAACCCACCGATCTCTATCACGTCCCCGGCCTGATTGCTTAAATGGCG